>NC_056735.1:605123398-605128398 GCF_019279795.1 Protopterus annectens
CACATGTAACCCTTGTAATATGCATCACAGCATACTCCTGTTATCCTCACCCCTGTCCCTCAGGTGCATGATCCTGGTATGCACATCATTCCTAAATGGTCCAGGTACACGTGATGAGGATTACCCCATTGTACACACAACAGTACCGGTCCCTCTATGGTTACCCCATTTACCTTTATCATGATGATGATGTTGCACACAGCACCTTGCAAGAGTACTGTTCACATATAATGATTGGACAGGTACTGTTGTGTTAATGTACATTACATGCACGGAGTGATGTATATGGCCAATGTACAACTGTTTGCGTGTATGAATGACACATGTCTGTCTGAGGGAGTCTTGAGATGACATAGAACAACACCACTACATAAATTAGGCGTCGCTGGTGTTTCCCGTTTCATTCGTTTGTAATGCTTTGTTGCCACATGGTATGTTCCTGATATATCTATATATATGTATGTACCTATATGCTGGACATAAACACACACATATACATCTAAATGATGGGATACATTCCTATACTGTTGAATGACTGCGCTGTATGATATGTTTGTGGTACTGTCAGTTGTCTGTATATCTGCCATGGCGTATTGGTAAATCACATTAGCTGTGTGTGCAGGGTCCTGGTTCCGAACATTGCAGAGGCCATTTATTTGGTTGCAGGGCAGAACAAGGCCATTGGATACGGGGGGAGTAAGGCACATTAAAGCAGTTGTGAGCGGGTGTGCATGGGTTTGCACAGTGTTAAGCAATGCTAACCTCTGGTTACAGCTTCTTACACTCAGTTAGCCTCTACATTGCTTTACCAGTGCAATACTCGCATACTGGTAGCCAAACAGGCTTACACCCGCTTGCTCCCGCACTTGCCAATGCACCGACATTGGTGCTTGCACCTGACACTCACAGCCCTGGGTGGGAGCGAGGACCACAATATTACCTTGTGATGCCTATTACATCGGATTACATGCCTACAGTATTGGGAATGGCTGCCCATTAGGCGATGGCATGCCGTTCGACTGTATGCAATCGGCGGCCTGTCCAGTGATTTATTCATATTATTTGTGTGTTCCTCTTACAATCTGCTCTCGTCTGGCTGATACATGGGAACTGAGACTCTTCAATACAAACAAGTAATTGGGTTTTGGGACCCACATTCATCGGCCGAGTCATGCTACCGCATACCTATTATAGGGTTGCCACCTTTTCAATTGCCCAAGATGAGACTTTTATGTAGAAACGTCAGATTTTGCAGGGCAAAACATACCCACAAGCCAGTACAAAAGAAAGAACTTCACTGTTTTGCCTAAATAAAAGCTTATTCTTGTAGCATTATAGTTGCTTAATCTGTTTCTTATAACATTTAGGTGTTTCAGATACAAAATAATTGTTTTATGCAACTACTACAGACAATATAGGAAATCTTTGTCCTAAAATCTCAGGACATTTGCCATATTTTCATTTATTTTTCAGGACACAACTGCCCAAAGGGGACTGTCTCTCGCAAAGGTGGACAGGTGGTAACCCTAACCTATTATTCTATCATCTTTCTAAGGTGGTCAGCGGAATATGCGCTTTCTGTCACTATCAGACCTCTCATACGAATGGGGAAAAATGAATACTGAATCAGGGACACTGCATAACAACATCAGGGACACATGTAGAATTTGGGTGCCATTAACCCGACACATTAACAGACCCAGAGCATATGTATTCATACACATTGTTTGAGGTATATGCTGTTTATGACTCTTACAAGTTGTTATTATTCATTACGTGTATTCCACCACCTTTCCTCCTAATATCACTAGTTCTAGGAGGGTTTAGGTGGGACAGAGTTAGATTCTGAGTCGTAATCAGGGACATCCCTGGTAATCGGGGACAGTTCAATGGTATGGTCCCTATGTGTTCCCCAATGGTTTACGGACTATCCAGTGGATGTGCTCTTAGGGTTTGGGAGGTATGGGCGTCTGCTATGCCCACATCGGAATATTACTTACATCCACGGGGCAGTCATAATACTGCTCTGCCAGCCAATACCTGCACGCCTAGGCCCATAATCGCATACCCATAGTTCCCCTACCTGCCACTCCTCTACAGCACTCATCCTTACTGTGGGTGCAGGTGGGGCATAAACACATCACTACACACTGCCCACTCTCCCTGTGTTGGGACACATGTCATATGTTGTGTCGACCCATGTGTTATCAGGCTTGCGCAACCTACTGGTCCATGTACATCTACTGCCTGGTCGGAGAAATCATTACAGGGACTGGCTCCGATCATTAATTTCTGGTGTCCCACAAGGGACATTGATGTCTGTGTTTCAAGTGTAGACCATGCAGATATCTCCCACTGGTAGTTTCCTGCCAGTGGTCTGGGAAGCAGTGGTGTATTTACCTTTATTGTGTGTCTGTATGTCTCACTGGCCTAGCTGGGGGGAGTGGGGGGGGGGTGATGCTATGTGTTGCACGTTTGTTTGTTTATTGAACCTCCCACCAACATATGCCCGGCCTGTGAACATATGTTACCCGTAACTGCTGTATCATATCCTAGCAATATACATGTGTATATTTACTGTAACATATATATATCTATTTACATTAATATGTACAGATATATCTGCATATGTGTGCATACATGTATATTCATATATATATATATATATATATATATATATATATATATATATATATATGTATATGTATGTATATAATCTAACAACATATGGGTCTATGGTTGTCTGCATATGTATATATTCATATGTGGGTATGTATCTGTATTCTTTCTCTGTGTGTATACATTCGTACTACGGCGAGGGAGAGGCATATCTCTATCTCGCTATGGGTAGATATACACACACATAGCTCTACATATATACATCTGGGTATTCCATTCCTTGCCATATAGATTACAGTTTGCTTTAGTGGGTTTCGCAGTGGGTGTGGCTGCTCGTTGGGCGACGCCTCTGCCCAATGAACACATTCGCTTGCATCCCTAGGGCTGTCCATATTGGCCAACATCAGCCAACACCTGCACACCTAGACCCATAAGTAGCTACTTATAGTTCCCCCACCCTCGCCTCCTCGGCAGCACCCATCCTTACTCTGTGACCTGGTCGGTTCTGGACACATCACTACACGCTGCCCACTCTCCACTTCACGGGACTCATTTCATAAAATTGTCTCGACCCATAGGTCATCAGGGTTACCCACCTTGTATTCCAAGTCTGTATACACCGCAGACAAGATGGACGATCTATCACATTTGTATTGTTTTGCCAATTTTGGTGGTGTCCCGCAAGGGATGCTCCAGTATGTGCCCCATGATTAGAATCCACGGGTGCACTGTGTCCCCCCCCCCCGGTTGTATCTTGCCTGTGGTCTGGGAGCAGTGGACACTTTACATTGATTGCGTGTATATTTCCTGTGTCCGGCTGTAGGGGGTGGTGGAAGGGCATGCTGCGTGTGTCATGTATCTTGCATGGGCTCCTCACTTCCATTGCCATAGCCTATGAACATATGTCATTCCTGTGTGCTTTTTCCTATCATAGCTGTATATTTCTATATATCTATGCACACACACACACATATATATTTTATATATATATATATATATATATATATATATATATATATATTTATGTATTTATATATGTACGTATATATATATATATATATATATATATATATATATATGTATGCATGTATACATATATGTATGTTTGCAACTATATATATATATATATATATATATATATATATATATATATGTGTGTGTGTGTGTGTGTGTGTGTGTGTGTGTGTGTGTGTGTGTCTGTAAACCAATACATTCCCCACGCATATGCACTTACACATGCGTAATGGTGTTTATATATGCTTCACCTGCATACTAGTGCCTTATTCATTATGACACTGATACTCCAGTTATCTTGTAATTGGTATTTAGCACGTTACACAGTGGACAGATGTCGCAATATGTTCATGTACGGATTACCGATGGTAATTGAAATGTGATACAGTGTGATTCGCTACGAGAATGTCTGTTTATTAGGGGGTTGCTCTAACAAATACACTATTGCTGTGCTGCTCCATATGCATATATACCCATGGCTGCTGGTTCCCCAAACACAGCCCAATGCCTCCCTAACACTGCTGTCATCCATTCTCCTGTCGGATTTGCAGTGTATCGACACCACTACACACTGGCCTCACCCTACTCCTATAGAGCCATCCCATCTGTTTACTTACTCCACGTATCCTCAGACCTCCCATACGTTTAGTCCGCAAACATTGCTGACATGAGTGACCAAAGAATACTATATGGAATTATTGGGTTGCCCCCACATGGAACACTCATGTGCTTATGGCAAGATTAGACTCTATACTTTATTACATCTTTACTCCCGTTAACATGACACTACAATTCATTAATATGTATGACTATGCGGTATCGCACACATTACACATGGGAGCCTAGTTATGTACGTGTTCAGCATATTTCTTTTACAATTAGACCGGTTAAGCACTTGCCGTTGCCATACCGGGCAGATCACAGGAAGGATTCCATGTGTGGGGAAGCCCTCACATTGGATTATCGTCAGCACAGCACTAACTTTGGACACTGTACACGCCTCTGCATTCTAGCAGTTTCATCCCGTCCCTCTTCTACACAGCCTATTCTTCCATCTACTGTCGATGTTTGTATGTGCACATTCCTATTATTTATGTCTACAAATGGAATGCATGTGTTACAGAGAATGTACTTCTACATATTGTTGTCTGCATCTGTGTATGCATATATACCTATTACGAACTCGCTGACCTCCACGGGGCGGTCCTATTAGAACCGGGCCATCCAACCCTGGCACGCCTGGATCCATAATTTCATACCCATAGTTCTTCCACCCCACCTGTGTTCAGCTTACATGCGTAACTTCCATTATCCACTTATTATCGCAGCCATGACACACCTCTACACATTGCCATCTCCAGTGCGTT
>NC_056735.1:605130898-605140898 GCF_019279795.1 Protopterus annectens
GGCCGACGCGGTTTATTGTGTTGCTGGGCAGAGTAAGGGCCGTTGGACAAAGGGTGAGTACAACACTTTTCAGCTGTGGTTTTCCGTTTAACCGCCGATTCATGTCACACAAAAACCTTCTGCATTCTTACTGTGATACGTCACCCCAGTTCACATTTCAATGGTATTATATCATTATACAGCATAAAATTAGCAAGATATGCTCGTATACGGATTACATGTCATAAATGGTGTGTGCTGAAGTCGAACCGGCAACATTTGCTAGATAGGCGGATGCTCTAACCACTACACTGTTGGTGTTTTGCTTCATTTATATGTATACCCATGGTTCATAGTTACCCGAACACACGCCTCAACACTTCACTAACACAGCAGGCATCCATTTTCCTGTTGGGAAAACCGCACTACTACACATGTGCCATTCCCTACTGCTCTAGACACGTCCCATATGTTGACTCACTGCAAGTATATTCAGATGTCCCAAGCATATAGTCCTGGGACATACATTCATATTATGGTCAGGGTGTTCAATTAGTCTTCGGCTCATCCGACTGGTGATTGGGACTGTCCTGTACCTGTTTGAAAGTCAGACTTAGAACGTGGACATAGTTTGTTCCACTTTTAGCATCCTACCTGTGTTTGGATATGCAGGAGGTTTGCTCACCTCTGGGCAACTTGATATGACAGCACTAAATATTACAGGGGTTTCCTCTGCTGTTTCCCTTCACATTCCTTATGATTGCTTTATTGTGACCATGTTCATTCTTCATGGATATATGTGTATATAGATATATATATATATATATATATATATATATATATATATCTGTACATACACATGCATATACACCTACATGCTTATTTACATTTCCCATACTGTTGAATGACCGCCACTTACCGTCGCGCATACCTGCTTACGTCTGCTTTAAAGTGCCTTAATCACCCTATATCCGACTGCCATTATTGTGGCCATCATATAAAAGTAGCCCTTGCAAGGCTTGGACCCGGGAACAGGAACACCATAGTCACTGGTTTTACCACTAAACCATCCATGATACATTCTGGATGGATGGTAATTAGGATATATGACTTTAATACAGCCATTCCACAGTACTGGCAACAAATGTGACAGTCGGATGGTGTACATATGTATAGTACATGTTACTATTCATATCTTTCTGAGAGGTATATGTATACATTTGCAGGTATACATATTTATGAAATGGAGACATACTTGACAACTACTTATATGCGTGCATGTGTGATGTGTAGCTATGCGAATATAAGTATGTACATTTATAGATATATGACTACATATCTGGAGTTATACATGGCCATGTATATGAACAACTGCATACAGGCGGTACCTGTACCATTTGGATACAGGGTTTGTGTGCATCATTATGACGAGGAACGTGGACGGGGTATACAATTTATGGACATGTACTGTTTGGGAGATGGCTATGGGGAAGCTTCATGGGAACATGTGAATGGTATAAATTCCGATAATGCACATGGGGAGATGTGCATCATGGTCAGGTGTTTAATCCCGGGTCGTAGCTTCTGCAGGACCGGCTGGATGCTGAGCAGGGTTGTGGACAACTACTGCTAATGCAACTTTTGTCCGGTTGTATACGGGGCTGGACATTGTGTTGTGCCACCAAGTCTAATCTTTAGAACAGACACGTATCCCATGAGGGATGGCCAAAAATTGTGGACACCAATGACTCCAATTTTTTTGGCTTTACGAAAATGAGGGAGGGTTATACATGCAAGGGATATCTAGTTTGCAAACCTGAGACTGCCTAGGGTGAGACTGCCTACTAGATATTGGTAGGGGGCACTATGTGCAGATATGGCTGTGCCAGGCTATCAGCCTGAGTAAGGGTGGTTTTGGTGGACGTTAGCAAGGGGGGGTATGCTGTGGAGGGGATGATGGGTATTCAATTATGTATCCAGGTGTGTTGGTGTTGGATGGCTCAGTTCAGGTCAGACCATTATGTGGGTGTGAGCTAGTAACGTTTCTGTACATGTGTATCGCACATTTTAATGTTCATATGTTTGTAGGATTGTGTTCTGCAGTATGGCCTGTCAGGGTGTTTTGCAGATGTGAATGTATGTTCTTTGGTTTCCTTTCTGATTCCCCCACTGCTCCCTCGTACACCTCCAGTTCACCAATTGTACATCTGACCCAGTCTCCCCTTGTCGAATTATTACATTACCCGTCACCCCCCCCCCCATATTCCACACACACCATCCGTCCCTTCTCTGGTTGATGGCCCATGGCACAGACAACAGAACACAGTGCGTACTCTACATATCTCTGGTACCAATATGGTTGTTAGGACAACCCTAGCATATTTGATCTTCCACATGCTGTACTTCACGCACATAGGTACACGCAAATATTTATCTTTTGTGACATAGACCTGGGTAATACACATTCATCTTTGGCAACCCGACAAGAACGGCTTGTAACGCGAATGGGCAGTTATTGAGTGAATGCTCTGACCATTGATAGGGTTGCCACCTTTTCATTTGGCCAAAGTGGGACATTTTTGGGACACACATCAGATTTTACAGGCCGACGCATACCCACGGTCAGTACAAAGGATAGTGCTTTACTTTTATGCCTAACTGAAAGCTTATTTTTGTAGCGGTTTAGTTGCTTATTCTGTTTCTTGTAACATTTAGGTATTTTAGATACAGAAATAACTATTTTATGGAACTATTACATAAAATATGGGACATAATTATGTCCTACAATCGCAGGACATTTGCCATTTGTAATATATTTGGTAAGGGCACAAATGCCCAGAGAGGGACTGTCCCCCACTAAGTGGGAAAGGTGGTAACCCTAAACATTGGGCTAGGCTTAGCAAAGGGCAGCGACGCGCAAACACACTGCGTTTCACTTCCACTTGGTATAACAATCAACACTACAATGAAATACGGGCACGGGGTTTTAAATGTCATTTGTTCGAAGGACGGGGGCTCAATATTCAGCTGCGTGCCTTTGTGTTTACTTTTTATTTTGGGTGTTTGTGAAGCTGCCTTGTATGCTTTGCATACATTTCAGTATCCACAGACACTGACAGGAGTGATTACTATTAGAGGCAGGCTGTACTAGTCAGCATTTTAGGTTATGCGTCTGCAGCCAACATATTCACACCTCCGTGCAGCACTTAGACACGCCACCTGCAATTGCACACTTTCCTAGGCACGTGGACGTTGCAGCAGCGTGCCTTTATTAATATGCATGTGGTGCTGCTGCGCCATCTCTACTCCGCATGGTTGGCGCAAGGCTAACGCCGTCCTTGCGCCAAGCTTCATGAATCCTGGGGTATGTCTTCCTTTATGTAAGAGTGAAAGCCAATCATTTGTCTGCCGTATCACTGACTGCAGATGCTCAAAAACTTCAAATTACATGCAAAGTTTTTTATAAGGAAATAAATCTCTTTGTAACCCGTCACCCTGCACTCCTTTGAAGTAGGAATCAATGCACTATTTAAATTGTATGAAGGTCTTGTTGTGTATCCAGTCTAACACTGTTCCTTAAGCAGATGCAGAACTGAGGGAATATCCTCTTTTGTGTTAATTGTATATTTCACTCTCCTTCTTTAAGCTTATTTTTTTGTTTACTGGAAAACACTAATGCGACCCATTGTTTTAAGAGCTGTACATCACTGTTATATAGTGAGTTGGAAAACCTTCATCAGCCATGTGTTGCTTTACAGAAATTGTCAGTCACTACTAAAGGAGCTCAACTGAGTGAATGATGCGTGATTACTTTCTTTACAGTTAAATAGATGACGGTAGCTGAAAGTACCATTACTGTCATTCACAGCATTCATTCATTCTGTGATACCAGCTTTACCCATTTCTGGGTCACGGGGAGCTATAGCTATCCTGGCACTCAGTAGGCACAAGGTTCAGAAAGTAATTCTGGATAGGATGCCAGTCTAATGCCATCACTCGGCGCACTTATAATGAAAGATTGCAAAATCAGAGTGCCTCTTCAGCATAACCTACCTTTGTAGTTTCATATGAAAGCTTTATATGCTGCCAAAACCTTACACATAGAAATCAAAAATCATTAGTCTTTCTGATATCTGTTATGTCATTTCAAGGAGAACTGAGTGGGTAAAATGGGCAAAATTTCTATATCCAGTATGAATAGTATACAGTTTAATATAAAAGGCACCTATAACAAGTAGCTGGTTAATGTGAAAGGGCACAAGACACAGTCATATATGCTTGTGGACTAAAAGGACAGATTGATGCTGCATGTGAGTGGATAAAGAGAGTATGTCTTAGAATGTTAGAAACTGTGGCAAATTTTAAAAATGTTTGTGGACCAAGTGAGACCAAGGGCAGGATTCACGAAGCCTCCGTGTAAGAGTTACAAGTCTTACACGGAGGCTGCAGTTAAATGGTGTGACGTCAGCATGCCATGCATATTCATGAGGGCATGCTGACTCACACCCAAGGCTAACACGGTCCGTGTAAGAAAGTAGGGGGCGTGCCCACAGGGCAAGTCCTGCAAACGGACACGCCCCCATAAGAGTAACAGTCCCGAAAGTAAACCCCCACGACAGAGTCCGCGTAAATGTCAACAAACACAACACATGCCCCCACAGACTATAAACATAAAATGTAAAAATGAACATGTTATATTTTTTTATAAGTTTGAAAGATGTTTGCCCGTGATTGCGCTCGTTTGCGCGGGCGTGCTCGTTGCTTAGCCACAGTTAGCAGTCAGTGGAAAAGCATATAAGATCTAAATATGCAAAGTAAGCCAAGAAGCAATAGCGTAGCGGTAGAGACTTTGGCTGAAGAGGAGGCAGTCATGGTTCGAGCCCCCACAACATCAATTTTTATTTTTAGTGAAATAAGCACGAAACAATTCCCTGACATATATGTACATATATAAAATTATATTTTATGTAAAATGTAATGAAATGGGCCATGTATTTTGAAGAAATGTGTGATAATAAAAAAAAAAAATGTCAGAAGTGCCTATAGCTGAGCTACACTCTAACAAGCTGAGTATATCTGCCCGTAGGTGAGCAGTGGTTTAACAGGTGTAAAATGAGTGCCCGGGGTTGAACAGCGTTTTAACACGCTGAAACTGTGTGCCCGTAGCTGAGCGTAATATGCGTGCTGACAGCCAAATGACACGTAAACCAGCGTAACCCGTTTGCGCGGAGCTGCGCACCGTGCCAACAAGCTAACCGGCAGGCAACGTTGAGCAAGCTGTATCAAAACTGCCTTTACACAGACATGCCTCCTAGCCTGTGTGGACAGTCATAAAATAGAAAAAGCAATGGCCAGGCTCGAACTCAGGATACCAAGCACCATAGTCAAAGTACTGAACCACTAAGCCATGACAGTTGCTCTTAGAAATGCAGTAATAGCATATATATAGGAATGAATGGAAAGAGAAGCATGACAAAGCAGATTTTGTGAAGCTGATACATTTCCAAAATGACCAATCAGAGATAAGTGCGGGAAAAACGGCATATATAAGCCCCATAGGCGGGAATACACAGCATAACTGATTGTGGAATCGATTTGCAGTCAGGATGGCAGGTGTAGGAGAGGGTAGTTGCTTCCGAGCACAGAGGTGGGGTGTTGAGGAGTCCAAATATATGGTTTGGCTCCTCGTCCATGATCATGAGGCCCAACTCATGCAGGGCCAGGTCCTGTGGGGAGCATACAAGGCTGAAGCGTGGGACCGGTTGGCACATGATCTCACCAGTGCCACAGGAATACCAAGGACTGGTGAACAGGTCCGTCACCACCATGCGGACCTGAAGAGACGGAAGCAGGACCAACTGAACCGTTGGATCCAGGAGGCCCAGCAAACGCTCAACGCCCCACTACTGAGTAAGTTACATGTAATTATTTATGTAAGAAGTTAACCTAGCTGATATTATGGAGATGTGTATTCCAATATTACTTCATTTATATTACAGCTGCAGGTGTCCGTTCCATGAACCGTCGAGCCCATGCCAATAGGCTTGTGCGGTTGCGCCACCAGGCAGGTTAGTAATTCTCTCCCTGTAACTGTTAAAAAATATAAGTATGACAGCTTGCAAAAGAGTGCACTGTAGTCACTTATTAATAAAAAGTGCAAGTAATAGTGTAAGAGATTCTGCTAGTACTGTGTGATTACCTAAGTGTGATGCAGCCTGTAATCGAAAAATAAAAATGAAACAAGTCTGAAATAAAGATGTTCCACCTGTAATATAATAGTACATAACCTGCAGCAGGCTGTAAATTACAGCTACACAAGCTGAGTAAAACGCATGTGTGAAATATATCCCCGTTTAAAATCTGAAACATGACACAAGTGAGACTGTTGGAAAGGATTGTTGTAACCAAGTAAAACATGTCAATAAAGCCTAGAATCAAGTACCATCCTGAATTGTAAAAATAAAACAAGTCAGTGTGAGAAAGAGGTATGAATCCACCAATAAAGTTATAATAACTCCTGAATAAAGTATACTGCAGTCAGTACAGAATGAAATGAATGTGACAGGCACAACCAAACAGTGAAGTGTGTGGAATAAAGTACTGAAGCTGGAATGTGTGTCCCACAATTTGGATATGTTGCTGTACGTTTGCAATATGCAGATAGTATGGTTGTATGAAATACCAAACATCCACAGTTGTCTAGAGCCATATAAAGCAAATGTAGCAGGATGCTGTAGCTGAACAGAGCCAGATATGAATGTGTATGAATAAAAATGCAATGTATATTAATGTAGCAGTAACATTCCCATCACCAACATGCATAAGTTTACACATAGGAAACTGTAGCCAGACCTGTAGTGTGTATATATCTGCAGCTAGTAGAAATGTACAGCATATGTATAGGTATTTGAAGTTGTTAATGAAATATTTCTTCACCCTACCCTATAACCACAAATAATTAATTCCACATGAAATGGGTATGTGTCTTCACAATTAACTCCCCTGGACATTTGTCCTGTTGGTTCATACATATCTGCATGTACGTTGATGCATGTGCCCTGTTCATACATCCAAACCTGATGGCCTGTTGCCAGCAATCAACCCTGCATGTTGTTGGATTGTGCATTGTTGTTCAAATTATGCTTGTGTTATGCTTGCTGTTCAATGGCTTGAATTTATGGGTGTTTGGTTAATGGGAATACTAATGCATGCTGTTACAACTAATTGTGAATAGTATTGTACGTTACTAACCCAAACTGTCATAAAATAATGCAAAACATAGGACGACAGGGAAGGCGGGTTCCAGCAGACCCACCTCTCCCACCTCAGCTGGCGAGTGCACCTGGCAGTAGTGCCCAGGCCGGACCCTGCTCCGGTGGCCCTGTGCCACCTGCGGGTGGAAGCGCTGCAGGGGATGGGGCTTATCCCCCTTCTGAAAGCGTGGCCGGAGGAGAACATCCACTCACCCTCCGTAGTGTCCGGACTGTGGTGCATAGGGAGATCAGGCATGATGTGCTTGGGCCCCTACGCCAGCTTGAGGCACGGGTGGCACAACTCACGGGCGTGCCTGATGCCCGTCCTACACAGCCCCCAGCACAGCCCCATCCTGGGCAGTGAAGGCACAGTGGCATCTGCCCATGGGTGGGGATCTCAGTTCCACTGTTGCCATCTGTGGGCTCATGGGCTCAAGATATCCAAACATCCGCCCCCCTCAATTGTGTATCCCCCCCACATGTGTCATACACCACCCCTGTATGTGTCTTGTTTGTCTTGTCTGTTAACCTCCCCAACCTACCTCCCCAGCTATACCGACTTCCTGTACCTGACATACCACTCTCACCTGAAAAAAAACGGGCACTCTGTACCCACAAAAAAATTACGCCCCATACATAGCTGCCCATTTTGCACACATCTGCTGGACATGTAAACTGGCAATTACAACTGGCTGTACAACAAATATTGTTGTCCTCACACCTCTCTCTGGGGTGGAAGGTTTCAAATTTCACACCAAATTACAAACATATGCACAGATGTTGCTGATGAAGAAATGGGCAGCTATGGGCCTTTCCTACATCCCTCCTGCAAAACCCGAGCTTGTTTTCCTACTGTCCTACCCTCTTTGTGCCCCCTTTTTCACCACTTTCCTATCTCCCCATTTTCTTTTCTTTAAAAGAAATTAGCGCAGGTGTGCGCAAGAGTAAGCACTTTTAAGCAGTAGTAAGTGGGTGTGCACTTCTGTGCGCTTAGCTAAGCGTGTGTGCGTGAAGCTAAGTGGCAGTGCGCATGCGTGAGCTCCATGCAAACCAGCGCTAACCCGCTTACAACTGCTTAAAAGTGCCTTAGTCACTCTGAATGACAAGGCCTGTAGTTTGCTCAGCAGCAAAATAAAATACCTCTGTCAGTCTCAAACCCAGGACCTTGGAAACACTAGTCTGCATGACTTACCACTAAGCCATGACTGCTATACAAGAACATTGTGCTGAAATAAATATATCATGAAATAGTAGGAATTAATGTAAAGGGAATATAGCAAGTCTAGTACACAAAGCATGTCATGTATATTTACTGTCAAATCTAGTGGATTTGTAAAATAGTACTGTGTGAAGAGAAACAGCCATGCTAGTTGGTAGCTAGTACGTAATAATGTCACAGTAGCACCTGGCAAGCCACACACATACTTAGAGCAGGATAAACACTGCCATAGCTGAATAGTTAAGAGCCCAGACATAGCAACTGTGACTGAGTTACAGGGATGTCCTGATGTGAAAACAAATGTCAACTGTGCCCCAATGACTCCCTGTGAAATGTACTAACAGTAGGCAGAAAGGTGTTACAACACATGCAATGGTAACTATGAATTACTGAAAGTATGCACCACTTGCACGTCACAAATGGTGTAGTAATACATATGCTCAAAATAACCCACAGTCACAACTGCAGAATATCAGAATATTTCATGGGAGTATCCCACTGATATGTACCAGTCCATGAGGCTGAGAAAAGATGCACCTGAGAGTATCTGAGGCCTGCTCAGCAGCATGATCAAATACCCTTGTAAGTGTCAAGGCCCACACCATGGCCAGACCACACTGCATGCAGTACCACCCTACCACAACAAACACACAGGGAATTGCTGCCCAAACAGATATAGCAAGCATTACATGGAAAATAGGAAAGCCATAGCAACACATTACAGGAAAGACACCTAGCAGGCATACAAGGAGTGAATGTAAAGGGCAAATATTGAAGCCATAGCAACAGATTGCAAGAGCCACTGCTATATACCAGTTATACCACATTTCCCACAGGAAAGCACACACACCCATATACACAGTATTACTAGTCGTAGGTGTCAGTTTGCATACACACGGAGAAGAGGAAACTGGAGGAAGGAATATTCAGGTTACAGTACAACATGCATTGCAGTGTCTACAACACAGCCTGAAATATGAGAGACATACCAACCCTTACACTCACAGAACAGTGTCCACAGCAAACCAGCATGGTCCCCTCCCTGGTAATCTGAAAGGGCTACGCCTACCTAACAAACCTTTTTATAGCACTGTCCTGAAATCACAGTGAGAACTGCAATCACTACACAACAGGCTGCATGCAATTAGTAAATGCTGGCTAACAGTTGGTGCAGAGGCCATCACATGGACATGTGCAGATACCTACAAAAGCATCCTGTACTCCCAGTCCACACATGCAATACTTTCATTGCACCCTCTGGAGGTAGAGACAGAGAGAGAGAAAGATAAAGAAAGAAATAAAAATAAAAAGTAATAACAAAACAAACAAGTTGACAGCAGGCCAAGTATTTGAAAGCCTACGCAAACAGCTGCAACAAACACAGGTAATGTAAAGTACTAATATAATAGTCTACATACTGTGAACCATCCATATGTGTTATTGGTTTGTATCTATGTATATGAAGATGTGCATAGGGCCGGGGACATACTGCAACTGTTACTGAAGGCTGTACATACATATGCATGTGAAGCTAGCTATGTGCACATAG
>NC_056735.1:605145898-605415898 GCF_019279795.1 Protopterus annectens
CCATCACTGCAGTGATTTAATTAGAAATGTCCGTCAGCGTGCTTCGGATATCCACAGGCAACAGCTTTCCACAGGTGGTGGGGTGGCTAGACACCCCCCCCCTGCCAGACTGGAGGGACTACTCCTAAGTGTTGTGGCTCCAGCCCAACAGCAACAACAGCAGCAGCATACATGCGTAATGATGGAGGCTGGAGCCACCCAGCAGCAGGACACAGAGTCTGCAGGTAACATGCCATGTGTATAGTTGACTGTTCTGTACACTGTTAGTTTATGCATGTGTGAGGTGTGTCCTCGGTTTGTAGCTGTTATCTTGGTAATTATTGTGCAAGAGTGATATTCTCAATATCAGCAGTAGACCTGTGGAAGCCAACTGTTGCACTACTGAACTGTATCATACTCACAGTATCAATGGCACAGTTGTGCCCACTGACAATAAATGTCTCATTTCTGCAGGTCCCTCTGGTGTAACAGCAAGGCAGCCTATCCATGCTGGTGAGTGAGTAATAACAATACCTTCAATACTCTTGATACTAATAGTAATAATAGGCTGAAGCAGTAGTGCTATGTGTTTGATTGCAGATGTGTTTGTGTCTGTGTGTTGATATCTCATATACTGAGGAGTGTGCATGTGCGCATGTGTGCATGTGCCCTGTGTGCATGTGTGTTTCAGTTGTGACATTGTGTACACATTGTAAACTGTGTTTCCTGTCTTACTCCCACAGGTTCTGGTGCTGCTCTGGTGTTGTGCAGCAGGGAACCTGAATCAGCTGCCGTGGATAGTGATAATGATGATACCTGTGTAATGGCACAGGGAGGTGTGCCAGGGTCCATCATTGGTCAGCCAATTGACAGTACACAGCTGTCGACCCCATCAATGCGCACAGTCATTCTGCCAATGCATCCTTTGTCACCAATGTCCCTAGGTGATGGACAGGATACAGTGGGCATTGACCAGGGTAATGTGGTATCGGTGGCACATGCATCCCCACACAGCAGCCATGGCCAGGGTCCTGACATGGTACCACACAGACAGATGTCCAGGGGTTCTCGTGGGAGCATCCGTGGGCATACTGCCCCTGTCAGACATGCCCACAGAGGTCTTTCAACCTCAGCTATGTTTCGGGCTGTAATGCAGGCACAGTCACGTATGGAACGGTACACCAGACAGGGTCTGAGGGAGCTGAGAGAATGCCACACAGCTGAGTGACAGTATGTGTGATGTTGCGGCTGCCATCCGTAATTTCACCGAGGTCATTGACAGACGTTGGGGGGACACATTAGATGTGTTCCACAACTACATGTCCATGAGCCAGGGCAATGGTGGACGGTTGAGGCGTCGACATGGGCGTATGCCAGCAACAGCTGGCAGCAGTCACAGATGACAACAGGCCCGCGGCCTCTCCCATAGTGCCAGCAGCAGCCCCAGCAATGCTGGGTCTGTGCTGTCATCAGACCGCCCCAGGAGACCACGTGCACGTGGCTCTGGATAGTCCCAACAGGGACCTGTCTCCAGTCACCAACCACCTGCTTCTGATGACAGTACCTAGTCTGGCCTAGTACCTGATACGGTCCGTAGCACCCCTGCCAGGCACAGGTACCGTGTCCGTGGCCAGAGACACTGATCTGTATGACCTGGCAGGTACAGTCTGTGGCTATCCACAAATACCTGTGTATGGCAGCCATGAGGTGGAACTGTGTGCATGCATACACACATGTGAATTGATAACACCTAGGGCTACCGCATACACGCACACACTGCATCAACATTGCCCCATCTTGTACTGCTGTCCCTCACCAACACACACACACAGACATGTCAATTGGTTGTATCAGTGGCAGACTCAGGCATACCAAGTACACACCCTGTGCATATGATGAAACTGTGCCACCTCCTGCATTCTGTAACGTCGGTGCAGGAACAGGTTAACATGGTGCTGATGCACAGGGTGACTACATAGAAGTGTAGTAATAGTATCATGTTGTCAACAATGCAGTGTAATGATATCATTGTGGGTATATCCCAGCATGCCTGATGCAGTTACAGTATGAATGTCATTGTATTGTTTTGTACACCCATAATAATTACCATAGTGTAATGTCTGCACATCTTTGCATACTGGTGGTGAGGCTGTCAACAGAAGGCCACCTACATAGGTAGCACAGGGGATAAGAAAATGTAAGTATTGATACTCAATGATGGACATGTCAACTGCAAGTTGCATGCTATCCACACACGACTCTGCAATGAGGATGTTTGAGGATGTTGATATCTGTGCAGTAATACACAACAGGTTCAAGACTCACAAGAGCACCCTAGCACTACAAGGTCATACCTCGTACCATGCATGACAGCCCCAAAACACAGAACTAACTATGACTGGAGGGAGAGTCTCCATACATGTCAAGGATACTGTGGTGCCAGGACAGGTAGCATACATCCTACAAAGTTTGGAACTGCTGAGTGAGGGCTCAGTGTCTGTTATTTGAAATGTGTATTAGTTCAGGTATGAGCACTTGGATTTCAGGCCAGTTATTCTACATTACGAAGGTACATGGTCTGTACACTTGTGGGAGGTGGGGCTGGACACAGCCCGTCTGACCTGTGACTTTCTGGGTACAGGCTTATAGTACCTGCATATATGCACTGTTACCTACTGGAAGTCGTACACCTTGTTTGTTGTAGCATAGTCTAGATCCAGGCCTGCTGACTGTAGCTCTGTTGGTATGCATGTTTGCTTGATATGTCCCTGAAACACTGATTCCACCTGCAATGCAGATTTACAGTGCCTCTGTGGATCCCTAGTGACATCTGTATTGCTTATTGTACTGATGTCCATGTCTCACTTGACAGAACGTCACTGTTTGTCCTGTTTGCATGTAAGTTGCCTGTAACACATTGCATATGACTTACCTGGTATTTGCTCACGAAAGCATTTATATATGCCAGCACTAACAAATCAAGAGCACTACACCCTCACATACTCACCTTGAGTACCTTGTTCCCCATTGGCCCTATGTGTTGTTACTTATTATGGGATTCACAATACTATGGTAGCATGTGCAAAGGTCACTTGTCAATCTCCTCTCTGGTCCAGTTTGTGTATCTGTGAGTCATGTGGCAATGTTACAGCTGCCTCATGTACACAGACAACCCTCTCCCTTTCCCATAAACATACAACACATGTGAGAGATGCAACCACATAGCCAAACTGGGGGCTAAGCTCTCTTAACTCAGTACTGGCATACCGTGTCAGGTGGAATGGGATACTACAGTGAATACAATACCAGTCTCACATAGACCTGCCACGACAGCAATCCAAACACAGAAACACACAGGAACATTCTTGGAGTCTCAGAATAGCGTCCTTCCTGAGCAGCAGACACCTGCGAAGCAGACACACAAGCAAACGTTACGCCAGAACAGAGCATGTGCAACACATAGCTCACAAGCCTGTGTGCCAAACAGTCACAGCCCATACGGCTTAACAACACACCTGCTACAGTTATAATAGGTACCTCTATCATCAGGTACACTGCAGTCCCACTCACCAGGCTGAACAAGGAGAAGGTCACGGTGAGATGCCTGTTGGGCAGTATGATCCACCACATAACACAAGCATACAGGTCACTCCAAGGCATGTACAAATATGACTCAGTCATTGTCCGTGCCAGTGTGAATGACCTGTGACGTACCTCCCTGGACTACATGATAGGGGACATAGAGGGGCTCTCTGAGCATGTGTCACAGGCTGGTATGACCCTGACCTGGAGTAGCATCTTACCCTCACCAAGAATGCTGCCACAATATGTAGACAGGATGATCAATTTCTACAATTGCCGTATGTTTCGGTGACATTCAAAGGGGATCCAATGCCTGTCAGCGTGGGATTACATGCTAGACAAGCCATGTTGCTTTGCTAGGGACAGCTTGCACCTGTCACCTATGGGCTGTTGTATATTGGCAGAGGCTCTTGCTACACACATAGTGCCTTTTTATGCAAGGCTCAAATTACATAGCCACCTACACAGGTATCACACGGGATAGGACACTAATAGTAATGTTACTCAACACCAGCAGTGTAAACCTCAGGATGCATGCAGTGGACACTGTCCTTAGCATGGAGAACAGCAATATCCTTGCAGTAACAGACTCCTGGTACAAGGCTCCCAGGTGCACCCCAGCACTGCCAGGTCATACCTCATACCATGTTTGTCATCCCCTAAACATGCACCAAACCAGAACAGGGGGGATGTATCCAAAGGCACCACAGATACACACACCTCCAGGTTGGTGGCACAGCACAAAGCATCAGAGCCTATCCATGTGCAACTAACAGTGGGTTAGACTGCCTTCAGGTTCATAGCCTGGCACACACCACCCTCCCATACCCAGGAAACCCACTTGGCCTTCCTGACAACACTGGGAATATGACGGTCTCTACAAACACCATTATATGGGTGGACTGCAACTACCCAAACATAGAGTGTGAGCATTACTCTAGCTCCAAGACCCTAGCTGAAAGGTTCCTAGCATTCATTCACAGAATTGCTATGGAACAACTTGTTACCACTCCCACAAGAGGTGGACACATGCTACACCTGTTCATCAACAACATGTGGACTATATGCTCCAGACCAGTCGTGTTTCCCTCACTGGTAGGATTTTCCCATATATGACTCACACTGTATATGCACATACCACATGCAGCCCCTGCACAGAACACCACAGTCATACAGTTGTCTAATGCAGATTCCATGTATTCACATGAGGCAGGCTTCAGACATGGGAACTATTGAAGGTCACAGGTACATATGTGTATGTGGCACACACATACATCATGTGTGCATTGACATTACTGATATGATCTATGTCATGCAATATTGGGAACACCCCACACACATGGGCAAAATGTGTGACAAAAACACACATGGCATTTGTAGGATACAAACCCCTACCTAACTGTGTTATGACACTTGTGAGAGACGCAGTAGCAGAGCACGCTATTTGCATTACTGGGAGGCTTGCTTTCTCCTGCTGTACTTATAGGGTGCTGACATCATCAGCGTTTAGACAGTGGAATATGCAACATGTGGTGTGTTGTACTAGTTGCCAAAAGGGACATTTCTCTTACACATATAATTGCACACACACTACTCCCCCCACATACACACACACACACACACACACACACACACACACACACACACTGAGCACTTGCAGGATTCAAACCCCTACCTAACTATGTTATGACACTTGTGAGAGACGCAGTAGCAGAGCGCGCTATTTGCATTACTGGGAGGCTTGCTGTCTCCTGCTGTACTTATAGGGTGCTGACATCATCAGTGTTTAGACAGTGGACTATGCAGCATGTGGTGTGTTGTACTAGTTGCCAAAAGGGACATTTCTCTTACACATAGAATTGCACACACACACACACACACACACACACACACACACACACACACACACACACTGAGCACTTGCAGGATTCAAACCCCTACCTAACTATATTATGACACTTGTGAGAGACGCAGTAGCTGAGTGCGCTATTCAAATTACTGGGTATCATTTGTGCTCCTGACATATGCATAGTGTGCTGACATCATTATTTATGAAGAGGTATGTACATCTGTCACTATCCATCAGTAAGGGGGAGAGCATATATATGCATTAACTTTGCTGAGGCACAGTGGCCTACTGTACTGCGGAGGCAGATGCCAAATACACTGTGGATAGCCTTCTGTATTCCCTAGGGACAACAGCCTAGTATTGCACTCTACGGACATATGTTTACTTGTCAGATGCAAGTATCTGTTGCTCATATACTGTTTGTGGGTCTTTATTGCCATAGCTTTCCCTATCTCTATGAACAACTTGTGTACTGTGGCAGATGATTGCATACGAGTGGGATCCAGTACTTTACTTATGTCTCTGTTGTAATTTCACTGTATGCACTGGGCAGATTTCTGTATTGTGGGAGGTTCCTGTGTTAACACATACAAATGCCAGATATGTGTGTGCAACTGCTGAAATGTGACATAGCCTAAGTGTGTGAGCATGCCCAGTTCACAGTTTCTATGGCTTCTTGACTGACACGTCTCATTTGTCTAAGTGTGCGAGCATGCCCAGTGTGAACTTTCCATATGTTGGGAATTGTGGTCCACCACATTTGTGTTTGTGTGTGGACTTCATCTATATTTCACATGTACAGTTGAGTGTTGGACGTCAGGTTGTGTTCTTACTGCCCAGCTGCTTTGTGTCTGAACCTAACAGGCATTATGCTGTGCCTGCAGGGTTGCCATGGGATAGTATGCATACATTTATCAACATCCTTTCGTACTTACCAAACAGTGTATTGTTGTATAGTGTAATGGTTCAGTACTTTCACTGTGGTGGACAGTATCATCGGTTTCAGTCCTATCACTGCTTGTAATATTTATAGTGAGCACACCAGACTGGTTGAGGGCCAGTTGTGCAGATACGACCATGTTGCAATTTGTTCAGATATGGACAACATAGAACAGGATTGGCCGACATTGTTAATGTATTCCACAACTTGTTTGGACAGTGACAAACAATGGCCATGTGCCCTAGGCCATTTGTAATGCTAGTCAGAGAGTGTTTGTCCTTCAACACACATATTTACTGGTGTTTGACATGACATATGTCAAGGTTAGTGTGCTGTGCCTCTGTCTACCCGTGACATACAGGTGATATCCAGGGTACACCTACCATCTCCCATCCAGTCATCATGATTCCTCTGGATGACAGTCAATGAGGGACTCCCTGGTTAACCTGTACTGGGGGTTTAGTCATGAGTGGAGTGAGCTTCTTGGTTATGGACCAATCGGTACAGCATGTCCTGTTTATGTCTGTGCTGGGGTTCAGGCCTGTCATCTGCATAGGTCACCAGCATTCAGATTTTACATGTTGCCAGATGTCCATTGATTCCAGCTTGGTCATGGCTTTATACATCAGGCACAGATCACCTCCAGCCAGATGGTATGGCACTGTGTGGAGTTGCAGTTTGTTTAATCAGGCAACACATGGGCATCTGTTACAGCTCTGAGATCCTCCTGGTGGGGTATTTGTGGGATCTTTCCAGTTGATGCAGGTGTCTGCTAAGGTACATCCCACAAGGGCCATTGTACACCATTGTGAGGCTGCTGATGGATGACTGGAGAGGCACGATGACCTACCCTGACCTAGCTGTGCTTACCTTCATGATTAGGTGGGTATATGGTATGTTTCTGTAACCACTACAGACACATGGTTGTCACATGCAGGATATCTATCACCTTGTGTCCCCAGGTCTCTTATTGCTCCTGATGTACTTAATGGGTTAACACCTATGTGGTAATTTGTGGCCACATACTGTGTTTCCACAGGGGATGACTATACACTATTCTGCATTTAGCTTGTTGACATGGCTGTGGCACCACTTGTCTGTTTCTATGTGTGCCTTTTGTAGGATGCTTGTGTCAACTGGAGGGTCCGATATGGTGGGCAGTTTGTAGTCATCTGCAAACCTGTTCAGACAGAGTCCTTCCATGTTTGACTGTACCTATGTGACATATATAGCATACAAGAGAGGTCCCAAGACCGTGCCTTGTGGGATGCCAGTTGTACCTGCTTTGTAGTTTGACATGGCTGCAGCATGTCTGACCAGGTCAGTTCTGTCCTTGCGCTGGTTTGCAACCCATCTACTTGGATAGGGGTTTATAGTTAGGCTGGTGAGCTTATCTGTACTGAACAACTGGGGTATTGTATGGAAGGGTTTAGCAAGGTCCAGATAGGCTGTGTGAACCACATCCCCCTCATCAATGGCCTTGGTGCACATTTCACATGAGTCAGACATGTTTAAGGGGCAGGATCTGCCCTATGAAAGCCACACTGTGTAGGTTCCAGTGTCTGTAGGTACCCATTCTCGTTATTCCTGGGATCCATGATCATCCTCTCCATTACTTTGCCAACCAAGATAGGGTTGAGGGGTGATAGTTTGCAGTATCCATTCAGGCACCACCTTTGTGGTGAGGGACCACTGTTGCTGTACACTGCTCTTTGGGTACATATCCTGTGGTAAGACTGTGAGTGAGCAGTAGTGCTATTTGGTGTTCCATTCTTCTTACAGTACTTGTTGGACACAACCCAGGACACCATCTGGTACCATTGATGCTGTGTGGTTTGCTTTGTAGATGCTGGCTGTTACCTCAGCATCTGCAATGTCAGGGGGCCAGCACTCTGCTGGGATAGATATTTGGCAGTTTGGTGCTGGTGGGGAGTTTGCAAAGAATCTGTTAGTTTGGATGTTGGCAATGTGTATGGGTTTGGTGTATTGTTTGTGATATTTGAGTACGAGTACTGCAGAGCATATGTGTGGATTATCACCATGGTTCCTACCATCAGTTAGGACAGCTGTGTGATTATCCTTTGTGTCCTGCACAATTTGTATCGTCATAGGTTCATACTAGGCTATCTGCCCTGGCCATGTTGGAGCATAGACAGACTGTGTGTGTCTTTCGACACCCCTTGCAATGTGCATATTATGCCCATTTGGGGTTTACTTTACTAGATGTGACACAGGGATGGCCCCCTGTGTACACCTACTATCTTCCATGCACATGACCGGATTTCTCTTGTTGTGTATGAGTGTGGAGCTCAGCCTGTCATGGACTGGGATTTTGTTCCAGAGTGTGAGGAGCCTCTGGGTTATGGACCTGTCCCTCCAGCACATCCTCTTTATCTATGTGTGGAGGTTCAGATATCTCACTGTGGTGTCTCTGCTGGATTTGGAGTTTCTGCAGATGAGCATGTCCATTAATTCTGGATTGGACATGGCCTTGTACATCAGGCATACATCGCCTCTGTCTGGGCAGTATGCATGTGAATTGGGCTGTGGATTCATCAGCCAGGCAGCAGATGACAAATGTTTGGACCCTTTATCCTCTTGGTGAGGTACAGTTGGGGTCTTTCTAACTTCTGCAGGTGTCGGGTAAGGTACATCCAAACTGGGGCATTGTTCTCAAGTATGGGCCTGATAAGGGAAGAGTATGGGGGCACAGTGACCTCTCTTGATCTACATGTGCATCCGTTCATATTAAGGTGGGCAATATAGCAGATCTTCCTGGCCACCTTGGCAATGTGAGTGTCACATGATGGGTTACCGTCCACTTGTGTCCCTAGGTCCCTGATTACTTCTTCCGTACATAATGGATTGCCACCTATGTCATACTTTGTGTGTGCCTTGTTTGGTATTTGTTGAGGCATTCATACTCTGCAGTGTCTTCAGGAAGGCTGGCTGGGGTTCCTGGGTTTGTTGGGGGGTCTGTAGCAGGCTGCAAACAGGGACGCAGTTTGAGCCACTGTTACTTGCCCGTGGATAGTCCATGCTGCTTCTTGCTGTGTTCCCAACCTGGGGGTGTGGTTATCCTTGACAATGACTGATAGCCACACTCCTATTGTAGTGTGTTCCATGTTTTGGAGCTGTAGAGCATGGTATAAGGCATAACCTAGTAGTATTAGGGTGCTCTTCTGGGCCTTGACCCAGGTTTCTGTTACAGAACAGATATTACTATTCTCTATGCTGTGGTGGGTTTGGTCTGCATGCACCTTGCAGGTTAGACTTCTGGCATTGGGTAGCATTACGTCCAGGTTGTTATCCCTTGTGCTACCTATGGTGGTGGGTTTGTGTTTCCAGCCTTACCTATTCAAGGCACAGTGGGGGTGACAGCAGCCTTTGCCAGTATCCACACAGCCAGGTGTGCTGGGTGCGTGCCATGCTGGGTGTGTGCCATCCCTAGCAGGTGGAGCATCATGTCTTGCTCAGCATGTCATCCCAGGCTGTCAGCCATTTGTTCCCCTTTGCTAACAGCAATACTTCAGCCAATTATTGTACTTGATCTTGTTGTCTTCATAGTGTGGCATCATGCTTGGTGAGGGTGAGATGTTAGGCAGGGTCTTCATGTTTGCATATACTAGATGGTGTTACATTGCTTAACACATGGCAATCATGCCTCAGGTGGTGCTGCAGGGCTGCCTATGTCGGATGCACATACTACACTCCCTGTACATGTTTGAAAGCAGGTTGTGTCATATTTGGCGTCCCTGTTACTATATGAGTGAGTCAGAGAGGGGTATCATTCCCAGGGTTCCTACTGAGCCAGTGTATGTGCTATGCGTTGCCTCTTTGCCAAGGCCGGGGCATACTGGGCACGCCTCCTTCTGCCTACTGGGGCAGGCTCAGGTTGTTCCTCCTCCGAGTCACGCTCTGCCTGTAATGGCCTTGGCAGTGGTGGGGGGCTGTTTGTCTCGGCCCTATGCTGGTCCTGCTGCAGCTGTTTTCGCAGAATCATATTATGTAGCATAGCACATACCATGACAATTTGGGTACATGTAGTTGGTGAGTAATGCAAGGCTCCACCAGATGTGTCCAGGCACCGGAACCATGACTTGAGCAGCCCAAACACACGCTCTATTACATTTCGTGTTTGTGCATGTGCCTCATTATGGCGTTCTTGTTCAGGTGTGTGCACGTTTCTGATGGGTGTGCATATCCAGCATCCCCCACTAAGTGACCATGTGGGATGTCCCCATTGGCAAATGTCTGGTACAGCTGTGTCAAATGCCAGATATGGGAATCATGGTAGCTTCCAGCGCAGCCAGCACACACATTCATTATTATGCCCTGGGCATCACACACGACCTGGCAGTTGATGGAGGGGAAGCCCTTGCGATTAATGTAGGCCCTACCCCGCTCACCGGCTGGTGCTTTGATGCGCATGTGCGTGCAGTCTATTGCACTCACTACCTCAGGGTATTCTGCTATTTGCTGGAAGAGATGCATATTGCTGGCCAATACCTCACGGGAATTTGGGAAATATACATGCTCACCGACATGTGCTGACATGGCATCCAGGAACTGGTGCAGTACCCTGGAAGCTGATGCCTGTGATATCCTCATCATATCACCAGTTGGTCTCTGGAAGGTACCTGTTGCTAGTATTCTTAGGCCAACACATACCTTGGTTTCCACTGGGATGGGTTCCCCTCTGTTGCTTCTGTGTGTGAGACGTGGCCTGCACAGCTCAACAATTTGCTGCAGGAGGTCTCTGTCCACTCTATAGCGCTCCACTATCTCCAGCTCATGTAACCCTTGGTAGGTGACCCTGGGCCTGTACACTCTTCTCCGTCTCCTCACTGTGGGTTGTCTGGCAGCATTTGCATTGTCACCACCCTCAGCAAGTCTCCTATGTCTCCTTATAACAGCTATGGCAGCCCCTAGCATGTTTGGTCTGAGTGCAGCTTTTTCATTTTTCACTTCTAATAGCTTACTCCTGTCTTGCAGTGTCTCTTGAGAGAAACATACTGCAATGCTGTTTGCAGTGTTTTAAGTGCTGGGCTGGGCTAGTATTCTGCCTGTGTAATTGCCTGCTTCTAATTGTTTTCACCTGCTAACTCTACCAGTATTCCCTGCTAGCTTCCTACTATTTCTTCTGCTTCCTTTTCCCTCTCTGTTTCCTCAGGGGGGAGCAGCGCGCATACCAGCAAAAACACGCTCACAGTGGCTACCACGCGCGCACACATGCTTACACGGACTAGAATCTGCTTATTTGGGTTAAAACCCGCGCACACCAGCACAAACAGGTTTACAGATCTTTAAACAGGCTCCTACATGTTTACTCTGCCTTACACGTGCGCACTCTGTCTTACTCGCGCCTCCCAGCGCACACACGCGCACATGCACACACAACAAGAAACTTTGGTGTTAGCCACAGTGTACACCTTCCATTTATTGACTTTCCCATGCTTATCTGTTGACACTCCTCTTTGTATGCTGTGTGACTGACATCTTTCACATACCACTTTGCTCCAATGAGCTTGATTTCTTTCTAACATTCCTCCCTGTGATGTCACCTATCTCCTACTCTGTTACTCCCCCTTATCTAACTCTTACACTGCACGGGATGTGCTCATTTGCTTTGTGACAGTGCGATTCACTATCCTACCACTCATTTACATAGGATTGCCTACTAATGCTTAGTTACGTGTCTTACACTCAGCTTCCCCCCTTAGCAACCACTAAACGGTGGCCATGTAGTTTTTGGTCTGCTAGTCCCTGCATTGTAAATCCATGCATTGCATAAAACCCACATTTGTGGGTTTCAAATCTTTATTTTTATGTCTTATTTAGCGCAGCCCATTTGTGCGGGGCTGCGCTGCGTTTAAACCTCGCCGATCGCCGAAAAAAAAAATTATTTTATTTCATGTTTGCATCGGGTTACCGTGCCAATGGCCACATATTTGGCCATTGGCATGCTGCCTGATACATATGCACACTTTATTTGGAGCTGTCATCAGTCCATTGTGTTATTTGCAGAAACGTACTCAGTTGTCAACTTCTGCACCTAACACGACTCTTACACGGGCTGGTTTCAGCTTCGTGGATCGCTAATCTACCTCATTTGCATGCCTTTCGGCTGCAAGTGAGGTAATTAGCATATCTACGCCCTGCCCGTGTAAGAGACATTTTAGCTGGTCTCTTACACGGTATTTCGGGCTATTCCTGGATCGCGATGGCTGCATGGAGTCTTACACGACTCTTAGACTCCGTGCAAGCCATCGTGAATCCTGCTCCAACTTTTTATATAGTGGCAAATCAATTTAAAAGGTAGTACATTTGTAAAGTCATACTCTGAGCATATTTTATTTAGCTATGACGCAGTCTGCTTTTATAGATTTCATTTAAATAGACTGAGCTGTAAATAGCATTAGCAGATGAGAAAAAACAATTTCTTCCAGACAGTTGTTATTTTGCAGAAAACAATGTGTCTTTGGTGACATTAACTTGCACATAACTAATTCATATATGCATTTAGGTTTGACATTTGGCTGATCAAAATTCTTTTGTGTTCAAAAACTGGAAAATAATAATCCTAAAATTAGGCCATTCCTTCCAGTCTCACTGCCTTAATGATCTTCTAATGTATGCAGCAGCGATGTGTTTTACTTATGTACATTTTAATGTTTGCAGTTCTGTATTTGTACTGTTTACACTATAGCAATTTGTTTTCCCATTTAGAAAAAACATGCACATTTCTAAATGATCTGTCTTGAAAATCAGGGAAACTGTATTCATTCTTTTATAACACACAGAGGGAAGGTTATTCTGTATACTGCTTAAGTATTTCATGTACAGTACTGATATAATAACTAAGGAAATCTAATTTTAATATGCTCTTCCTCATGAATATATTCAGATTCTGTCAGAATGTTACATTTCTGCTTCAGTCATCTGACAAACTGTAAGAAACATGGGCTTATTTTCATTCAGTTCAAGAAAACTTTGCATTTAAAAATTTTGGATAACATGTATCTGAATGTGTTATGTCTGTTAAGATGGTTATTCAGTGTTTGAAGCTAGTTATTGTAAGGTTTTATTTCTGGGCATGATACATCTCTCATGGTTTAAGTTGTTTAACAATGGAAGTGAGGACCATAGCAAGTATTTTAAATTGGATGCATACCTTAAATTTGGGATACTGTTGACAGGAGCAGCCTTATGTTAACTTGTGCCCTAGGCAAAAGGGCTCTATGGTGCCCCCATCCTGGTCTACCTATACCAAATAAATACTGGAAAAGTGCCCCTACTGCAAGCAGCGCCCTAGGTGGCTGCCTAGTTGGTTTATACCTAAGGTCGGCTACGACTTCAGACACATGACACAAATTAAGTGTGCTAAAATTGGGGCAGAGCACTGACAGTGACCACAAAGTGAACTGACACTAAAGCAGTGTCTGCAGTGTTTGAAATTCAGGATTCACTGGTGGCCTGAGTGCAAGATGGTTCACAGGGGTGAAGAAAGATCAAGTGACACATGGATGATTGTCTTTTTTCACCAGGAACAGGACTTTTGCTTTTTGCTGCTTTATTGGCAGTGGCAGAAGGGTCTGGCACTAATATCATTGTTGCAATAATCAGGGGTTAGAAATGTGCCTTTACAAGTCTGAACCCTCATAGGAATCCAGGTACTTCCTATTTTAGTAGTTTGACCTGTCAGTCTCCCCTCTGCAGTCCATCTGGGGTCAGGGCATGAACATTCACCAGCTAGAATCTCTATTCTCATTGCGCACTGCTGATTCCTGCCTATAAATAAGGACAAATAGGTTTGTCAGTTAGGTGGCACCTCATATCAGCAGGTCTCCCCCCTCTGAAGATATCATAAAAAAATGTGCCACACATTTTTAACATAATCCCATTGTAACTGTCATCATGAATAAGTGCAAAGAACAGTTTTAGAAGCTGCCTAAAAGGAGATTTGTTGTGACTAATAATCTGCAAGTGAAGTGTTAAAATCCAGTCTAGTCATTACTTGAAACATGAAAGCATGACTGCTTTTAGATTTGTAATGTGATTTCAAAAAAATATTTGTATCTAGGATACTGATAAAATGTTAACAAATGTGTAGTGTTTGTGTTTTAACCTCCTTTCCTCACACTACTTTAACACAGTTTGTTTTTGAATTAATTCTTTATTCATATGCTTATGGCTGTGGGTCTATGTTTACCGATCGAACAAAATGGGTATCGAATGGCTTCTCATCGAACATTAAGCAGCGAAAGCCCATTTTAGCAAATAGTCACATTATCATAAAGAAAACCATTGAATGGTCATAGTTGGCCAACATAAATGAAATGGAAAGTAGGATGGACTTAGCATGGTAGGGATAAGGAAATCTGCCCCTTCCCCACTGTAGTGCAGTCTCAGAGTTGGTATATATAATTAGCTGGGGTTGTTGGAGGGCCACATGAGGAGGGTCAGCTTTTATCTGAATCCTTCTCATGTGGGGGGCTGTCTCCTCCACCTCCCACTAATTATGTATACCAACTCCGAGATCACACTACAGTAGGGAAAGGGCAGATTTCCTTATCCCTACCATACTGTTAACTCCATCATACCTTCCTTTCCATTTATGTTGGCCAAGTATAACTATTCGATGGTTTTCTTTATGATGATGTGACTGTTCGCTAAAATGGACTTTCACTGCTTAGTGTTCAATGAGAAGCCATTCGATGACCATTTCATTTGCTCGGTAAACATAGAGCCTATGACTGTATTATTTCCCCTCCTCCCAGCAACTCATGCCATTCAAGACCACCCTACTGTAAGCTCCACAACTACTGTAGCCACGTAACAAAGAGCCACTGTTCCTTACCCAGACAACTTATCTTTGTGCACTAGTTTTTGCCTGCTCTTTTAATCGACTAATTGCATGAGCTTACTCAAAATGTACTCCTTTGCCACTTCTTCTGCTGGTTATATTTACCTTCTGCACCTTGTACACTACTGATATTATGCCTTGGATGCTTGCATTATCATGTTCATGTTCCAAAATCTTTACCTACTAATTTTTCTTCTTACTGAAGTAATCTACACCCATTTTTTTGCCACTGTCTTTATTTAATCACTCTGATGTAATGCTGTAAACTCCACATAACCTTGTTACCTGCCACTGTTCATGTCACACCCCTAATGTCTTGGCTGCCATTTTCATTATTAACAACTTGGAATTTTTTTGACTTACCTGCTTTTCTGGTCTCAACCTTTACTTGACTGTGTCACACAGTTTCACCCTTTCACCCGATTATTTCCTTTCATCTCCTATAGCTGTTCACTTTCCTTGACATTTCATAATCTTTCTATACTCTTTGCTAACTTCTCTCTATTTTCTGTACTTTAATTGTTGTATAGTGCAACACTGTGTTTACTGCAGACTGTGGTTAACTTGTGCATTGCAGTATCTTATAGCAAAAGCCCATGGCTGGGTGTGAGTAATGTTGCAGTTATGCATGGTTCATGTGGTTTGGTCATGAGGACAAAGCCCGAGTGACCAAACAAAGCCAACTGTGGGTAAATCCAGCATTACCCACACCCAGTTATGAGTTTTTGCTAATATACAATGGCATTATTTAAGAAAAAAGTTATTTACTTTTCTTAAATAATGTCTTTGTAGAAGGGAGTCATGGTGTTTTTCCACTTTTTCCCGGTATCATTGGGCTTTTTTTGATATACTGCTCATGTGTATGGGACTTGTACCCATGCTTCCACAGTACATCAGTGCTTTGGGGAGGAAGCAATGGAGAAAGGAAGATCTCTGTTGCTTCTGTATTTATTTATTTAAAAAAAAAGTTTGAAATCCAGACAGTTTGGTGCTACGAGAGAGACAGGGCAATACAAGGAAAATCAGGTACGTTTCTTAAGTTTTGCATAACGTACCCAAATTTCCTTGTATTTCTGCCCTGTCTCTTTCATAACTCTAAACTTTTTAAATTTCAAATTTCATACTTCTCGACCTATTACCTCAAGAAAACAGGAAAGCTCCAGCATATATTAATGGAAGAAAGTCTGGGTTACCAGACTTTTTTTCTTTTGGTATATGCTGGATTTTACAACAGGCATGCTGGGCTGGTTGGGCTGACTAATCAGCGTGCATGTTTTGGAATGATAATGGCCATTCATTGTCTAATATTCTGTTATACTTCCTTAAATATTAGCATGCTTCATTGCTTTGTGCCTAATGTTTAATTCTGGGCTGTATAGTCATGGCTTTCTATTTGTTTTCTATTTAATATATTTTGCCAAGTTTAGTTATATTGTGGATCTTATTTGAAGACTTTTACATTTTTGTTGTCTCTCAGTATTTACATTCACTGTTTGCATTGTGTTTCTTTAATAAGATATTGGAGTATATTTTATTAAGTCAAGTTATAGGTTCATAGGTGTGTACTAGGCTAATAGCCCTGGAGCCTTTACAAGCCTAGCCCATAGAAGCGCCCTGGCATTGTGCTGCCCGACATTAATTCCCAGTGCCTCTACACATAGAGCCACTGGAGTGATCCCCGGGGTGACCTTTCCATTTCCCATCCACTCATAAAGATTTCTTTTGAAGAGGGCCTGTGAGGTGCTCTGCTTGACATGTATGGGAAGTCTATTCCAGAGCATGGGCAGTCTCTGTGTTATGAATCTGTCCCTCCAGCATATTATGTTGATTGTGGTAATGAGGTTGTGGTCTCTGGAGCATGTGCGGAGGGATTAGGATGTCTTTAGATGTAGCATTTCTAACAGAGCTGGGTCAGACATGGCTTTGTATGTCAAGCAGAGATCGCGTCTTAGTAGACGATATGAGACAGAGAATAGCTGGACTTTTTTGAGTCTGTCCATGTAGGACATGTTTAAGGCCTAGGATCCTCTTTGTGAGCTACATTTGTGGCCTTCCCAGCTGTTGCATGTGTCTAGTGAGGTACATGCCAAATGGGGCATTATACTCAATGACTGGCATAATGAGGGAAGAGTAGAGAGATATGATGACCTCTTTCTTGCTGGATATAAAACCCTTGGTAATGAGATGTGCCACATAGAAGGACATTCTGACCACAATGGCAATGTGGTGGTCGAAGGAGAGGTTGCTGTCAACCTGTGTCCCCTTATCTCTTCTAACGCCTTCAGTGTTCAGTGGGCCCCCATCGATATGGTAATTAATGGGAACTGAGTTTTTCACAAATGGGATGACAACACATTTTTTGGCATTAAGCTTAAGGCCATGATTTTGACACCAGTCATTGGTATCAGTGAGGCCTTTCTGTAGGATGTTTACATCACTTGGGGAGTTAATAATGGCTCCCAGCTTGCAGTCGTTTGGGAACTTGGTCAGCCAGAGTCCCTCCATGTTGGCCTGGACTTCTGAGAAGTAGATGCCAAACAGGAGAGGACCCAGGATCGATCCCTGTGATACTCCACTCGTGACTGGTCGGCAGTCTGATTTGGAGTCTACTACTTTCACACTGTGGATTCTATCTGAGCCAATTTGCAACCCATCTAGTGATACAGGGGTTGATGCCTAGTTTGAGTTTATCAGTAATTCCTGAGTGGTGAATGGTATCAAAGGCCTTGGCCAGATCAAGGTAGGCTGTATGAGCTGCCTTGCCCTTATCCACAGCTCTGGTGACTGACTCAAAGAAGTCAACCAAGTCGAGCAGGCATGATCTACCTTTCACAAAACTAAATTGAGTGGGATCTAGAGTTTGGAGATCCCTATATTCTTGCTAATTAGGTCCATGATGATGTGCTCCATAGCCTTGCATATCACACTCGTCAGGCTAATGGGGCGATAATTCCCAGGGTCTGTAGTCGTTCCCCCTTTATGGATAGGGATGACTGTAGCAGTGTGCCATTTGGTAGGGACAAACTTGAGGTGAGGCTGTGATTGAACAGGACACACAGATGTGGTGCCAGTTCACTTTGTAGTTCATGTAGAACACATCCAGGGATATAGTCGGGTCCCATGAAAGCTATATTCTTGGCCTTAGACAATGTAGCTTTAGCCTGTGCTGCAGTAATGCTGTGTGCCTGGCATTCCTCTGGTATTGTGATTGGTCCTTTGGGGGGGGGGGGGTAAAGTTGGCACTGAATCTGTCGGCCAGTATGTTGGCAATATCTGTTGGCTCAGTATAGGGGGTACCATTGTTCAGTAACTCAGAGCAAACCTGGGTATTGCCATGGAGATTCTTGATATAAATATAGAATGTTTTGTTGTTGTTTTTAGTGTCTGACGCAATTCTGCCTTCATAGCTGGCTTTAGAGGTTTTGATGAGGGATCTCAACTTTTTATTTAGGCTAATAAGGGAGTTTTTCCAGTCTTGAGACTTCACCTTTTTCTGCAACAGTTTCTTCCCTCTATTGTAGAGTTTATTAATGGCAGGGGACTACCAGATTTGCTTCTTTCTTTGGAGGAGAGCGTCTTGGTTCATTTTCGGGACACACATCAGATTTTACAGGCCGACACATACCCACGGTCAGTACAAAGGATAGTGCTTTCCTTTTATGCCTAAGTGAAAGCTTATTTTTGTAGCAGTTTAGTTGCTTATTCTGTTTCTTGTAACATTTAGGTATTTTAGATACAGAAATTACTATTTTATGGAACTATTACATAAAATATGTGACATAATTATGTCCTACAATCGCAGGACATTTGCCATTTGTAATATATTTGGTAAGGGCACAACTGCCCAGAGAGGGACTGTCCCTCACTAAGTGGGACAGGTGGTAACCCTAAACATTAGGCTAGGCTTAGCAAAGGGCAGCTGTGCGCAAACACACTGCATTTCGCTTCCACTTGGTATAATAATCAACACTACAATGGAATACGGGCACAGGGTTTTAAATGTTATTTGTTCGAGGGACAGGGGCTCAATATTCAGCTACGTGCCTTTGTGTTTACTTTTTATTTTGGGTGTTTGCAGAGCCGTCTTGTATGCTTTGCATACATTTCAGTATCCACAGACACTGACAGGAGTCATTACTATTAGAGGCAGGCTGTATTAGTCAGCATTTTAGGTTGCGTGTCTGCAGCCGACATGTTCACTCCTCCGTGCAGCGCTTAGACACGCCCCCTGCAATCACGCACGTTTCCAATGCACATGGACGTTGCAGCAGCACGCCTTCATTAATATGCATGTGATGCTGCTGCGCCATCTCTACGCCGCACGGTCGGCGCAAGGCTAATGCCGTCCTTGTGCCGAGCTTCATGAATCCAAGGGTATGTCTTCCTTTATGTAATCGTGAAAGCCAATCTTTTGTCTGCTATATCACTGACTGCAAATGCTCAAAAACTTCAAATTACATGCAAAGTTGTTTATAAGGAAACAAATCTCTTTGTAACACGTCACCCTGTACTCCTTTGAAGTAGGAACCAATGCACTATTTAAATTGTTTAAAGCTCTTGTGGTGTATCCAGTCTAACACTGTTCCTTCAGCAGATGCAGAACTGGGGGAATATCCTCTTTTCTGTTAACTGTATATTTCACTCTAATTCTTTAAGCTTATTTTTTTGTTTACTGGAAAACACTAATGCAACCCATAGTTTTAAGAGCTGTACATCACTGCTACATAGTGAGTTGGAAAACCTTCAGCCATGTGTTACTTAACAGAAATTGTCAGTCACTACTAAAGGAGCTCAACTGAGTGAATGATGCGTGATTACTTTCTTTACAGTTAAATAGATGACGGTAGCTGAAAGTACCATTACTGTCATTCACAGCATTCATTCATTCTGTGATACCAGCTTTATCCATTTCTGGGTCACAGGGAGCTATAGCTATCCTGGCACTCAGTAGGCACAAGGTTCAGAAAGTAATTCTGGATAGGATGCCAGTCTAATGCCATCACTCGGCACAGTTATAATGAACGATTGCAAAATCAGAGTGCCTTTTCAGCATAACCTCCTTTTGTAGTTTCATATGAAAGCTTTATGTGCTGCCAAAACCTTACACATAGAAATCAAACATCTTTAGTCTTTCTGATATCTGTTATGACATTTCAAGGAGAACTGAGTGGGCAAAATGGGAAAAATTTCTATATCCAGTATGAATAGTATACAGTTTAATATAAAACCCACCTATAACAAGTAGCTAGTTAATGTGAAAAGGCACAAGACACAGTCATATATGCTTGTGGACTAAAAGGACAGATTGATGCTGCATGTGAGTGGATATATGTCTTAGTATGTTAGAAACTGTGGCAAATTTTAAAAATGTTTGTGGACCAGGAGACACCAACATTTTATATAGTGGCAAATCAATTTAAAAGGTAGTACATTTGTAAAGTCATACTCTGTGCATATTTTATTTAGCTATGACACAGTCTGCTTTTATAGATTTCACTTAAATAGACTGAGCTGAAAATAGCATTAGCAGATGAGAAAAAGCAATTTCTTCCAGACAGTTGTTATTTTGCAGAAAACAATGTGTCTTTCGTGACATTAACTTGCACATAACTAATTCATATATGCATTTAGGTTTGACATTTGGCTGATCAAAATGCTTTTCTGTTCAAAAACTGAAAAATAATAATCATCTTAAAATTAGGCCATTCCTTCCAGTCTCACGGCCTTAATGATCTTCTAATGTATGCAGCAGCGATGTGTTTTACTTATGTACATTTTAATGTTTGCAGTTCTGTATTTGTACTGTTTATAGTATAGCAGTGTGTTTTCCCATTTAGAAAAAACATGCACATTTCTAAATGATCTGTCTTGAAAATCACGGAAACTGTATTCATTCTGTTATAACACACAGAGAGAAGGTTATTCTGTATACTGCTTAAGTATTTCATGTACAGTACTGATATAATAACTAAGGAAATCTAATGTTTATATGCTCTTCCTCATGAATATATTCAGATTCTGTCAGAATGTTACATTTCTGCTTCAGTCATCTGACAAACTGTAAGAAACATGGGCTTATTTTCATTCAGTTCAAGAAAACTTTGCATTTAAAAATTTTGGATAACATGTATCTGAATGTGTTATGTCTGTTAAGATGGATGTTTAATATTTGAAGCTAGTTATTGTAAGGTTTTATTTCTGGACATGATACATCACTCATGGTTTAAGTTGTTTAACACTGGGAGTGAGGACCATAGCAAGTATTTTAAATTGGATGCATACCTTAAATTTGGGATACTGTTGACAGGAGCAGCCTTAGGTCAACTTGTGCCCTAGGCAAAAGGGCTCCATGGTGCCCCCCACAACCACCTGGTGCTCCCATCCTGGTCTACCTACACCAAATAAATACTGGAAAAGTGCCCCTACTGCAGCAGCGCCCTAGGTGGCTGCCTAGCTGGCTTATACCTAAGGTCGGCTATGACTTCAGACACATGACACAAATTAAGTGTGCTAAAATTGGGGCAAAGCACTGACAGTGACCACAAAGTGAACTGACACTAAAGCAGTGTCTGCAGTGTTTGAAATTTAGGATTCACTGGTGGCCTGAGTGCAAGATGGTTCACAGGGGTGAAGAAAGATCAAGTGACACATGGGTGTATCTGTTTTCACCAGGAACAGGACTCTTGCTGTTTGCTGCTTTATTGGCAGTGTCAGAAGGGCCTGGCACTAATATCATTGTTACAATAATCAGGGGTTATAAATGTGCCTATACAAGTCTGAACCCTCATAGGAATCCGGGTACCTCCTATTTTAGTGGTTTGACTTGTCAGTGTCCCCTCTGCAGTCCATCTGGGGTCAGGGCATGAACATACACCAGCTAGAATCTCTATTCTGAAAGACTGCTCATTGCTGATTCCTGCCTATAAATGAGGACAAATGGGTGATTCAGTTAGGTGGCACCTCATATCAGCAGGTCTTTCCCCTCTGAACATATCATAAAAAAATGTGCCATACATTTTTAACATAATTCCATTGTAACTGTCATCACGAACAAGTGCAAAGAACAGTTTTAGAAGCTGCCTAAAATGAGATTTGTTGTGACTAATAATCTGCAAGTGAAGTGTTAAAATCCAGTCTAGTCATTACTTGAAACATGAAAGCATGACTGCTTTTAGATTTGTAATGTGATTTCAAAAAAAATATTTGTATCTAGGATACTGATAAAATGTTAACAAATGTGTAGTGTTTGTGTTTTAACCTCCTTTCCTCACACTCCTTTAACACAGTTTGTTTTTGAATGAATTCTTTATTCATATGCTTATGGCTGTGGGCCTATGTTTACCGATCGAACAAAATGGGTATCGAATGGCTTCTCATCGAACATTAAGCAGCAAAAGCCCATTTTAGCAAACAGTCACATTATCGTAAAGAAAACCATTGAATAGTCATAGTTGGCCAACATAAATGAAATGGAAGGTAGGATGGACTTAGCATGGTAGGGATAAGGAAATCTGCCCCTTCCCCACTGTAGTGCAGTCTCAGAGTTGGTATATATAATTAGCTGGGGCTGTTGGAGGGCCACATGAGGAGGGTCAGCTGTTATCTGAATCCTTCTCATGTGGGGGGCTGTCCTCCCCACCTCCCACTAATTATGTATACCAACTCCGAGATCGCACTACAGTAGGGAAAGGGCAGATTTCCTTATCCCTACCATACTGGTAACTCCATCCTACCTTCCTTTCCATTTATGTTGGCCAAGTATGACTATTCGATGGTTTTCTTTATGATAATGTGACTGTTCGCTAAAATGGACTTTCACTGCTTAGTGTTCAATGAGAAGCCATTCGATGACCGTTTCATTCGCTCGGTAAACATAGAGCCTATGACTATATTATTTCCCCTCCTCCCAGCAACTCATGCCATTCAAGACCACCCTACTGTAAGCTCCACAACTACTGTAGCCACTTAACAAAGAGACACTGTTCCCTACCCAGACAACTTATCTTTGTGCACTAGTTTTTGCCTGCTCTTTTAATCGACTAATTGCATGAGCTTACTTAAAATGTACTCCTTTGCCACTTCTTTTGCTGGTTATATTTACCTTCTGCACCTTGTACACTACTGATATTATGCCTTGGATGCTTGCATTATCATGTTCATGTTCCAAAATCTTTACCTACTAATTTTTCTTCTTACTGAAGTAATCTACATCCATTTTTTGCCACTGTCTTTATTTAATCACTCTGATGTAATGCTGTAAACTCCACATAACCTTGTTACCTGCCACTGTTCATGTCACACCCCTAATGTCTTGGCTGCCATTTTCATTATTAACAACTCGGAATTTTTTTGACTTACCTGCTTTTCTGGTCTCAACCTTTACTTGACTGTGTCACACAGTTTCACCCTTTCACCCATTTATTTCCTTTCATCTCCTATAGCTGTTCAGTTTCTTTGACATTTCATAATCTTTCTATACTCTTTGCTAACTTCTCTCTATTTTCTGTACTTTAATTGTTGTATAGTGCAACACTGTGTTTACTGCAGACTGTGGTTAACTTGTGCATTGCAGTATCTTATAGCAAAAGCCCATGGCTCGGTGTGGGTAATACTGAAGTTACGCATGGTTCGTGTGGTTTGATCTTGAGGACAAAGCCCGAGTGACCAAACAAAGCCAACTGTGGGTAAATCCAGCATTACCCACACCCAGTTATGAGTTATTGCTAATATACAATGACATTATTTAAGAAAAAAGTTATTTACTTTTCTTAAATAATGCCTTTGTAGAAGGGAGCCATGGTGTTTTTCCTTTTATTCCCAGTATCATTGGGCTTTTTTTGATATACTGCGCATGTGTATGGGACTTATGTACCCATGCTTCCACAGTACATCAGTGCTTTGGGGAGGAAGCAAAGGAGAAAGGAAGATCTCTGTTGCTTCTGTATTTATTTATTTAAAAAAAAGTTTGAAATCCAGACAGTTTGATGGTACGAGAGAGACAGGGCAATACAAGGAAAATCGGGTACGCTTCTTAAATTTTGCATTACATACCCAATTTTCCTTGTATTTCTGCCCTGTCTCTCTCATAACTCTAAACTCTCTAAATTTCAAATTTCATACTTCTCGACCTATTACCTCAAGAAAACAGGAAAGCTCCAGCATATATTAATGGAAGAAAGTCTGGGTTTCTTTTGGTATATGCTGGATTTTACAACAGGCACGCTGGGCTGGTTGGGCTGACTAATCAGCGTGCATGTTTTGGAATGATAATGGCCATTCATTGTCTAATATTCTGTTATACTTCCTTAAATATTAGCATGCTTCATTGCTTTGTGCCTAAAGTTTAATTTTGGGCTGTATAGTCATGGCTTTCTATTTGTTTTCTATTTAATATATTTTGACAAGTTTAGTTATATTGTGGATCTTATTTGAAGACATTTACATTTTTGTTGTCTCTCAGTATTTACATTCACTGTTGTCATTGTGTTTCTTTAATGAAATATTGGAGTATATTTTATTAAGTCTAGTTAGAGGTTCATAGGTGTGTACTAGGCTAATGGCCCTGGAGCCTTTACAAGCCTAGCCCATAGAAGCGCCCTGGCATTGTGCTGCCCGACATTAGTTCCCAGTGCCTGTACAAATAGAGCCACTGGAGTGATCCCTGGGGTGAACTTTCTATTTCCCATCCACTCAAATATTTCTCTTGAAGAGGGCCTATGAGGTGCTCTGCTTGACATGTATGGGAATCTATTCCAGAGCATGGGCAGTCTCTGTGTTATGAACCTGTCCCTCCAGCATATTCTGTTGATTGTGGTAATGAGGTTGTGGTCTCTGGAGCATGTGCGGAGGGATTAGGATGTCTTTAGATGTAGCATTTCTAACAGAGCTGGGTCAGACATGGCTTTGTATGTCAAGCAGAGATCGCTTCTTAGTAGACGATATGAAACAGAGAATAGCTGGAGGTTTTTGAGTCCGTCCATGTAGGACGTGTTTAAGGCCTAGGATCCTCTTTGTGAGCTACTTTTGTGGCCTTCCCAGCTGTTGCATGTGTCTAGTGAGGTACATGCCAAATGGGGCATTGTACTCAATGACTGGCCTAATGAGGGAAGAGTAGAGAGATATGATGACCTCTTTCTTGCTGGATGCAAACCCTTGGTAATGAGATGTGCCACATAGAAGGACTTTCTGACCACAATGGCAATGTGGTGGTCGAAGGAGAGGTTGCTGTGAACCTGTGTCTCCAGATCTCTTATAACGCCTTCAGTGTTCACTGGGCTCCCATCGATATGGTAATTAATGGGAACTGAGTTTTTCCCAAAGGGGATGGCAACGCATTTTTTGGCATTAAGCTTAAGGCCATGGTTTTGACACCAGTCATTGGTATCAGTGAGGCCTTTCTGTAGGATGTTTACATTGCTTGGGTTGTTAATAATGGCTCCCAGCTTGCAGTCATATGTGAACTTGGTCAGCCTGAGTCCCTCCATGTTGGCCTGGACTTCTGAAAAGTAGATGCCAAACAGGAGAGGACCCAGGATTGATTCCTGTGATACTCCACTCGTGACTGGTCGGCAGTCTGACTTGGAGTCTACTACTTTCACACTGTGGGTTCTATCTGTGAGTCAATTTGCAACCCATTTAGTGATATAGGGGTTGATGTCTAGTTTGAGTTTATCAATAATTCCTGAGTGGTGAATGGTATCAAAGGCCTTGGCCAGATCGAGGTAGGCTGTATGAACTGCCATGCCCTCATCCACAGCTCTGGTGACTGACTCAAAGAAGTCAACCAGGTTGAGCAGGCATGATCTACCTTTCACAAAACTAAACTGAGTGGGATCTAGAGTTTGGAGATCCCTATATTCTTGTTAATTAGGTCCATGATGATGTGCTCCATAGCCTTGCATATCACACTCGTCAGGCTAATGGGGCAATGATTCCCAGGGTCTGTAGTCGTTCCCCATTTATGGAGAGGGATGACTGTAGCAGTGTTTCATTTGGTAGGGACAAACCTTAGGTGCGGCTGTGATTGAACAGGACACACAGATGTGGCGCCAGTTCACTTTGTAGTTCATGTAGAACACATCCAGGGATATAGTTGGGTCCCATGGAAGCTATATTCTTGGCCTTAGACAATGTAGCTTTAGCCTGTGCTGCAGTAATGCTGTGTACCTGGCATTCCTCCCGTATTGTGATTGGTCCTTTGGGGGGGGGGTAAAGTTGGCACTGAATCTGTCGGCCAGTATGTTGGCAATATCTGTTGGCTCAGTATAGGAGGTACCATTGTGTAGTAACTAAGAGCAAACCTGGGTATTGCCATGGAGATTCTTGTTATAAATATAGAATGTTTTGTGGTTGTTTTTAGTGTCTGACGCAATTCTGCCTTCATAGCTGGCTTTAGAGGTTTTGATGAGGGATCTCAACTTTTTGTTGAAGCTAATAAGGGAGTTTTTCCAGTCTTGGGACTTCACCTTTTTCTGCAACAGTTTCTTCCTTCTGTTGCAGAGTTTATTAATGGCAGGGGACTACCAGATTTGCTTCTTTTTTTTGGAGAAGAGCTTCTTGGTTCTGTTGAGTATGGCTAGTTCCCTGCATTTATGTACATGTTTGTATAGTGCATTGGTGTATGATTGTCATGCATCTATTTTCCATTGACATGGGTATTGTGAAGTTAACCACCTCTGTTTTTAGGAGCCCAAAGTCGGCTTTGGAGAAGTTGTTCATGTGGTTACCTTTGAGGGGGGGGGGGGGGGGTGAGGGTGAGATCTGGATTTCCATGGTGATTAGTTTGTGGTCAGATCTAACCAGGGAGGAATTGACTATTGGTGGAGAGCAATGGTTGCCCATGTTAGTAATAACTAGGTCAAGGATTTTGCTTCCTCTAGTGTGGATAAGAATGAGCTGGTCCAAGGCATTGGAATTGATGAATTCCAGGAAGCGTTGGGCCAGTGTATTGGTGCTTGAGTAGTTTTCCCAGTTGATGGAGGGGGTAGTTAAATTCACCTAGTATGAGAGTGTTGGGTTGGACTCTAATAGTTTCCAGGCTGCTTAGGAATATGGAGTGAGAGTGTTGGGACATAGTTGGGGACCTATAGCAGGCTACGACCTGAATCACTGTTTTACCCAATGTTAGTTGTACCTGAAGTAGCTCAGATGTGTTATGCTGGGCTACTAGTCTGGAGGTGTGCATATCCTTTATGAATATGGAGACATCACAACCTTTGGAGCTTCGGTCCATGTTCTGGGGCCAAAAGGTGTGGAATGAGTTATAACCTGATAGTGTAGGGGTGCTTTCTGCTGCATTTAGACCAGGTCTCCATTACAGCACAAATGCCAATGTTTTCCATTTTGAGGAGTGCTTCGAGCAAGTGCATCTTGAGATTTAGACTTCTAGTGTTGAGCAGCATGACCCTCAGATTGCATTTATTTATAGCTGTTACGGTGGTAATTTGGTCTTTGGAACATCGCCTAAAAAGGCACTATAGGGGTGACAAGAGCCTTAGCCATTATCCGGAAACCCATGGGTGACAGATGCAGGCCATCTCTGGCAAAGCATCGAGGTCTGTCAGTCATGTCATCCCAAGCAGACAAGTACTGGATCCCCTTAGAATGACACCAGAAACTTAGCCAATTGTTGAAGTCAATCATTTTCTGCTTGTACTGCAGTATCATTCTGGGTGACTGTAGGATGCTGCTCAGGGCTAGGGTCATACTTGTCTGGGCCACATAATCCAAGAGCTCCTCCATGTCTGTTTTCATGTAGTCCACGGAGGTGCATCTCCGGACATTCACACCCACGTGGACAGTGACAGAGTCATACTTGTACTTGTTGTGGAGTGACCTGAGTGTGTGTGTTATGTGTCGGATTCTGGCATCTGATAGACAGCTGACTGTTACCTTCTCCTTATTCAACCTAGTGAGTGGGACATCAGTGTGCCTCACTATCGAGTAACCTGTGATTAGTGTATTGGGCAAGCTGGTTTGCTTTAGGGCTTAGGTTGAGGGGCACACTGTGTAGGTGAGCTATGTGTCTTGTGGTTTGTGCTGTGTTGTTGTGGTTGAGTGCGTTTCTGCCTTGGAGTTCTCTGCTGTTTGTGTAAATTTCTATTGAGAGCCTCCCCGAAGGTGGGTGTGTGGTTTGTGTTTTTATATGAGAGCTGTGATGGTGGGTGTTCTGGAGGGCTATGTGTTGCATGCTTTACAACTCTTATCCACATTATTAGTCCTTGGGTATTTCCTTATTGTAGCTCATCGTTAATCTTTATTTTTGTATTACTAGTCTATTTCTTTGCTTATATAATTTGCTATATCATTTTCTAATTTGCTTGAATTACCCAAGTTGTGTCTAGGAGTAGTCTGCAATGATCAGCTTACCTATGCATACCTGTAATTGCGGATATTGGCTTCTGAGTGGCTGCATTTAGCTCAGCTTTTCAACATTTTCTTAATTTAACCTTATCTAGTAGTAGAATAGCATTTTCAACCACTTTTCAAAAAGCATAATAGAGTGGCTGCAGCATTACGTTATCATGCATACTGCTTGTAGAGGCAATTCTAAGAAAATAAGTATTTTTAGCTAATTGATCAGACATTGAAGCATGGGCTTGTCATGCTGCAAAGTGTTTCCCTTTGTGCAGCTGCATTAAAATAATTATCCAACCTTTTAATCTGTGGCTCAGTGTTTGAGGGAGTAGACCAAACAAATTTGATATCCAGATAAGATTTCAGTTTTAGGCTAGAAGAGGGATGAGGAATATCCGTGAGAATGATGCATAACAACTGAGAAACTCAAGAGGCATGCTCTGCCTTTCGTTCAGATAACTTACACAATGGATGGTGCCTATTAAGAAATGTTGGTGTCTTTGCATAATCAAGATTAAAGTTTACAGCAGTATTTTACCATGTATCAATTTGAAATTTGATTCTTGGACTACTTCTCCCATTTTCTTGAGTTAAAAGAGATTGTACTAATCTATGAATCTATGAACCTATTGCTATAAGAAGGACATTGTTTTTTGTACACCTGGTAAGTCACTAGGTTGGCTATGAATAGTCCTGGGAAGTAAGCAGGGATTCACAGTTGAAAATGACAAGGCACAGAACCAGAGACACATATCCAATCATTTCACTGATGAGAATATTGTGAAGCATCACTTTTTGTTTTTTTATGTCCAATGTCTGTAATGAAAAACACTCTCCCAGTGCTGAGGTAGTAAAAAACTGGCAGCAGGTTACCGCCTACTACAACAGAATGCATCTACAAGGAAACAAGTGCTTAATCGTTGGGCTGCATGAATTTAAAAGAATAACTGAGTCGTTACTTAAACAGGAAGCAGTAATGTTTGCAAAGTACAGTACTGGGGGAGGGGGGGGGTCATTATTAATGCCACTAGAGTACATCAACAGCACTGCTAATATTCTGATCCGTGTGTTGAGGTTGAAATTCATGTACAAAAGAATTGGAACTGGCCCTGTTTGGGGTAATAATCAATAAGATTAAGGGGGATGTGGGTTGAATTAATTAAAAAAAAGTTCTGATAAGTGTGAAATTCAGTGAGCTGGAGATGGGTGTATTAGTTTTTCTTAAAATGGTGCCAGTTTGTATCATTATTTACTGAACCAGCAATAATCCGATTCATGTTTTCTACCAAGCTGTCTTACGCTATCAGTATTTAGTAATATTGGGATACGCATAAGGAAGTGTATGGCATGATTTAAATTTTTAGTCAGCTCAGTTCTGCTGTATATTACACATGCTTTTGAAAAGGTGATGAGGTGTTTGTATTCCTTGTACAGAAATAATGTTTTTGTTTTGCCATACAAAAGTAACAATAACTTGGAGAGAGAAAATTAACAATTACAGAACAACACAGCAAGATGTATAAAAACAAACAATAGGGCTAGTGAAAAAAACAAACCGAAAAGTTGCATATGATATAAAAATCTAATAAAAAACAAATACAGCAAACACAGCCTTCTTAGAGTTAATACAAAAAGAAGAAAGCTCTTCCATTAAATACAAAACTCTAAAACCAATCATCAGTTAATCAGTTAAAACACTCCAATTGTAGACACTTCCATTACAAAAGGGCTTTCTAATCACATTCCTTGTTTAAAGCTTGAGGCAATAATGTGCTAAATTTTAATATAAAAACTGTTTCTTTATAAAGCAACATATTTTTTAATAAAACAGTATCCTTTGCATAAATGTGTTCTAAAATAGAAGCTTTTTAGATCAGTATACACCCCTTCATGTATCTGATGGATATGCATAGCCACTGGGTTATCCAAATTCTTATTTTTAATGTCTGATATGTTCCTGCAGTCTAACCTTAAACATTCTTTTTGTATAAAAAAGACTGCAGGAACAGGACAAAGCATATATCACTCCCTTCGTAGTTGCAAGTATAAACTGCTACAGGTTTATATTTTACCCCATTAATCCTATCAAAAGATCTAACTACATATTTACATACTGAGCATTTAGCACAAGCAAATGTTCCCAAAGTAACTGGAGGTCTTTCAACAGTTTCCATGGGCAGAACAAATAAATTATGAACAACCATATCCTTGACATTTCTGCCTCTTTTATAAGATATTAGGGGAAACTTACACAAGTTTTTAACCCCATTCCTACCTTTAGAAAGAAAGGGCGAATAATATTTAACAAGACTGTGGTGGTGGTGCTGCGGCAGCATTGTCATCTCACAGTAAGATGTCCTGTTCGATTCTCAGCTAGAGCGTCTTCTATGTGGAGACATGCGTGAATGGGCGTACCTTCGTTGAAGGTTGTGCATCAGAGCTGGCAACTCGGCACTTAAAAATCTACTGCCAATCATTAGCGGACCGGAGTTCCGCTGTGGTGACCCCTAACCGGGAAAAGCCGAAAGACACAACATTAACTATCTATCTCCTCACTATAAATATTAAAGGTCGTAACAAAATATACTTTTTATCTTCCATAGGTACGGAATTCTTACAATAATTTCTCATACATAGATTTCCTTTCTTTAATGAAATCACTGTTCCCCTTATCTAACTGTAACAATTTATTCAAAGAATGTATAATTAGCTCTTCCCCATAACCCCTTTGATTAAAAGCTATGCATGCTTGCATTATTTCATCTTGAAGGGTTTCTAAACTACTACACAGCCTACTCACCATTAAAACTCATTGTATGGTAAAGCATTCAGTACATGTGGAGGATGGCAACTTCTGCTGTCTAAAAATGGGCTCCATCATTAAACTTCCTATGTCTTCTGGTGTTGATGTTGTTATCCCTAATGTCCAACTCTAAATCCAGAATAGCAACAGATTTGCCATTTTGTAAACCATCAAACTTCAAACCAAAACGATTAGTTTGAAGAACTTCCACAAAAGAATCCACAACATCTTCACCCTCTTTACATAAAATTTACAGTTCTCTTCTGTTTATTGAATTTGACCCCTCCACCAAGCTTTTCTTGTTTTTCTTCTTTTTTGACTCAAATCAGAGGGTCTTTCCTCTTTCAGGAGCTTTTGTGTCTTAGAGCGGGACAAATAAGTGTGAAGCATACATCATCATGGTCTCTGTAGACATTTAAAGGTTTAATGCCAGGGCTAGGATAAGTTTGATCTTAGCAGACTACAAGTGCATCTTAAGTTTTCAAATCCTGGCAATTTCGACTTTGTCTTATGAAGACACAAATAAGTTCTTATAGTAAGTTAAACTATTACACAAACTGAGTTAAAGAATAATAGCAAGAAAAAACCTTTAAAGGTTAGTACATTAATATACTTGTGAGCAGAAGTGAGCTTAATAATAGTTCCTCTCCCCTGCAATATATTAAGAAAATAATCCTATACCTCATGTAAGGCACAATCATAAGTATTTTGGTAAGAAAAAGAATTGGACTTGCCTCGTCCAGGAATACTAATAAACGTTGTTGATATTTAAAAATTAGTATCAGTAGTTTCTAAAGAAGTAGAGATAGATAAAAATGAGAGCATGGATTCCTAAGAAAAGAGCGAGTTCATCTTTTTCTTCCTGTAAATGTGTAGCATCTAGACAAGATGTCAGTGCTAGGGAAGCTTCTGCACCTTCTGACTGTTTTTACCTACTGAGTTTGAAGATGTCATAAAGAAGGAAGAAGCAGACATTGTGACACAAGTGGAGGATACTTCAGTAGTGGCTGATTTTCCTAGACAAGTTACAGAACAAGGAAAAAAGCTTATGAATTTAGGAGTAATTCTCTGACAAAATATTAGAAAGTCTTGCTTTCATTTCCAACTGTTCTGAAGCTTGTGTGGAAAGGACTTGCATAATTTTTCCAGTCTCCCTTGGAACTAGAAACATAACTTAAAAAATTGGTTACTATAGAATAAATATAGGAAATTTCTGTTAAGTCATTCTTTCTGACAGATATCAGCAGATGACAGAGGTATTTGCCTTAATGATATATTTCTTCTCGACTTTCCATGAAATTGTGTGGTTTTATCATGTATGTCATCTTATATCATAGTCATTTTATCCCCCTTTCATTTTAATTAATTGATGAGTATATTGTTATTCCAGATTGTTAATGATAGTGGCATGAGTTACAGAAATATATTCTGTAAATCGTAACGGCATGAAACGTAAAGGGCAAAAATAGCACTGCCCTATGTAAGGCGGGGGGGGGGGGGATAATATGCTTACAAAAGTTACGTGTCTAATGAGAGTATATTACAATGAAAAATAGGTACTGGAAATTTTAACCAAGGTGTGAGACATTCAGCATGGCTAACTCTAGTGATGAATTCTACCAGTAATATTGAGGTAATTCAGATATGTAAGGGTGTCTGTCGAAGCTTTCTAGTAACATGTATCACCTATAGTGCCACTTTGTATTTGGAAAGTTCTAGATGTGAAGCACTTACGGAATGTAAGACGGTTTTGAAAGATATTGCAGTGCATCTCTTCAGCAGACTCAGTTGTGGTAATAGGACACTGGAATACAATACTTGACAAAGATCAGAATAGAAGCTCTCCCCAGGATTTAGAAAGGATACCTGAAATGGTATGGGATATACTTAAGCACTTTCATTCAATTCTCAAATGTTAATTAACTTGTGGAGCACAAGTTATTCAGGTAAATAAAATATACATATGTGTTTACTCAGTCTGCAGTTTTTACAAGGATAGAACTGTATCTGTTTTTTGTGGAATATACAGTTACATGTGCTAAGCCGCGTGTTTGTTATTGACATCTTTCAGGCCAAAGGGTATTGATAATAAGCTTTAAAATGATTAAGCTCTCAGCGTTTGTAAGCTTCTTGGTGGCATAGAAGGATAAAGCCATGACAACAGCCCAGATGAGCTAGCATCAGTTAGTGCCTTGGGTGATATACAGAGTGGCAGGGAAGCACAGACAAGCCAAGCCCCCAGGACACCCTAAAGATTCACACCAGCTCCAGCAAAAATGGAGTAGAACCAGGGGAGGGGGGCAGGTTTGGAAAGTAGCTTGTAGACCCGGCGTAGACTTTGGGTACTGGGGGCCAAGCTGGGACCAAAAGAAAATCTTAATGATTGAAGGAAGCTAATTCCAATAACATGTATTAGATTAGGATTAACATTTTATAGGTTACCACAAAAACTTCTGTCAAACTGCAAGTGTAGATTGAAGAAGAGTTAGCAAAGGATGCTTCCTCTGCCTAACTTTATTTGCTTTGAAAATCAATGAGTTCCTTTAGATTTTATCAGAAAGTCTAACATGAATAGTGGTAGGGCACCAGAAATGTTAAATTAGTGCATATATTGATGCCATATTGATAAGACCAAACAGCAATTTTCACCATAAAGGTGTACTTAAAGAGTTCTTTAAGTAAGACAAATTAAATGTAAGGTATAAGAATAATTTGTACAAGTCCAAACAAATGAAATCTTTGCCAGTTAGACTAGATATTAGTAAAGAAGTTCCTGTGGTCTCAGAGATGATATTTTGGGGTGTGCATTTAATTTCAACTAAAGAAATGATGTTATACATAAATTATAGTGTAATATAAATATATAACTAATTTTACTTTCAATTGTGTTTTATTATTATTTCTCCTCATCCCTACATCCTGCATACATTTGGCATGTTTGTTCATGGGATGAGAGCCTGGCATTCCTAGGATAGGCAAGAATGCTAATGTTCATTTGTTCCATCCTGAAGATCTCCATCAACGCATTCTTTCCCCAGCGGTGAGAGTCAGGTGGTAGAGAATGGGCCAACTATTGGGTTCTTTGGACCAGTGTACCCACAGAGCTGCCTCCCCTCAGTGACTGCTTGAACCCACAATGTTGCTCATCACCACAGGTAAGCATTCCTCTCTCCAAACACAACCGACAATGCTACTCATCACCACAGGGAAGCATTCCTCTCTCCAAACACATATTAGTGCCTTGGCTATTACATGTACACTGGTGCTGCTTATGGTAGTGAGTGTGCTCATTAGGGTCATGCTTCATGGATGCATTACCCAGTAACCCCAATAGGCATCACCCAAGTGGCAAGCCAGAGCTACCTCTGTTCCCAGAATATGTGAGCCAACAGTGGCCACTCACACTCATCCTCCCCATCCTGTGCACTGCAGAGGCAGAGCCAACTTCACTAACTGAACATGAGTCATTTGGGTTGTAGTCACCGCTTCATTCTTCTTTGACATAGGAATGGGACTGGCTCCAATTAATATCTATTAACATTTCTTTGGAGGGGTACACCAATGATCCCCTGGAAAGTGATGGTAAACTTAAACTTCAGGGGTTAGCCTTTCAAGACTTTGAGATATACTAACTTGATTTTATGCATACATTTAATGGAAATTTAACATTCTTCTTTGCAGATTTATGAATAGATAAATTACTTGGTAAAAGATAAGGAAAAGCATGCCTTTGTAGTTCTTAACTCATCTTTTTAAATGATGTAATCATGTCCTAGGAAGATAAAACAGTGACTTAAGAATATTTAAAGAATGCTATTCTATTTTGCTGTTTCTTTGGGCAACATTATTACTGTACAATATACCCATCTGTCATAATTCTTATTTCTCAAACTACATATAATCCCTATATATGAGCTATTAGAAACACTTCTGTGACAGGATAGCCCTTCACTAAAACTTAAGGGGTAATTGTTACTTTTTTAAGAAATGCTTTGCTCTTCATTGTTTCTCTCACAAAATATTACAGCTTAATCATTTTTCTTTCAAAAACGTAATGTTTTTGAAGAAAGTAGTGCCTGTATGACAGGAATGAGAAAATTTGTTCAGGCAAGGAAAATGAGACAGATTGCGTTCAAATGATGCTAAAGCTAGATAGATTTTTTTTTCAACTTTCAAGCAAATATATTTCAGTTAGAGATATTTCCATGCAATATAAAATTATGGCAGGATTAAATTTTAAACCTCAAAGATGATATATTATTGGCTATTTGCTGGTTTGGCATATGGTTAAGATGTTTACCTCAGACACAGGGTACAGAGTTTGATTCTCACCTCTGAGGGAAATTGGTTAGGCTGAAAATGGTCCGTGAGGGCATCTGACCTAATGCTACATTCTGCTGGTATCCCAACAGTTTGTCAAGCATGATCCATTATTGGGTGGCTTGCCTTCAAGTTGAAAGTGCAGTGGGATAAAGCTAAGAAATTGTGTAAAGAAAAATTGATACCTCAACAAAGTTTCATACAGATACTCATTTGTTCAGATTTATAGAAGACTAGAAGAATTTGCCAACTAGTAGTGAATCAGATTTTCTCAAATCAAATAAAGCCATAAGAAGAATACTTTTTATGGTGGAAATATTCAACCTCTTCCTCGATTTACAGAAGACCAACGATATTGTTTTATTAACTTTTTTTTTAAATTTATAGAGGCCTGTTCATAGAAAATAGAGCCTGGAACAGAACACATTTCTGGAAGTTAGTTACATCTGGGTTATACGTTTTCACACTATTGCACTATCATTCCTAAAATTTGTATATGAATTATTTTTCTCCTTTCCATTGAACCAATTGGGATTTTCCTTTTTGTTCAACATTCTATTTCCTTGAGTTTTTACCTAATTTTTGACTTCTTTTTTCTGCCTTTTCTCTGTTTGTTTGACTATATCCATTACCTTGTATAAGGCAACTAGGAAATAATGTTTAAGATGATGTGATGGTTTTGTTGTAGATGTGTTTAACAAAATAAGAATAAGTATGTCATCATTTGGAAAAATGATTGCATTGATAAGCTTTTGCTTAGAAATTAGGACCTAATGGTGGATATAATAATGTTGTAGGTGGTATGGGATTTGGTAATCTGCAGTAGACATGTATATGGTATTGTTTCATTTTTTCCAAATAATTTTCATAACAAATATATAACTGTGTGCGTAATATTACTGAAGTGCAAAATCATATAATCTCTTCTAAAATAAACATATTTGATTAAAAAAGCAATCATTATTATTGACCCATGTTATTTTCAGAATATTTCTGTTTTAAACTGCAATTTATTCCGATACTTAAAGATCATGTGCAACTCTTTTTGCACTTACCTGCAAGCTTCCCTTTTCTTCTGGGATTTCAGGATGGCTTCCCACTTTGCAAATCTAATTTGCTAGACATTCTACTTTTCCATTTTACTGTTATTTCCTTCTCAAACTTTGACTCTCCACTGACTTACAAGGGCAGTGCTTCCTGTATTCATATCATCACACTTGGCACTTTGATGATGCAAAGTTGGATTTTTCCAGCATTTCCTGCAGTGACAGATTAGGGCTCCTCCTGTTTTTTTGTAAGTACAAATCACATTAATGTTGCACATGGGCTGTTTGCTAATAGAACAGGTTTTACATCAGCATGCATTTTATGGACAAAATGAATTATAAACTATGATATGCTAATATCTAACCTTAGTGTCCAACTGTAATCCTCAGTGGTTTATTAGAAAACTGAAAGTTTAATGAGGGATGGACAGGGTAAAAATATGATGCAAAATCAGGGGCATTGTGCAAAAATCATGGACAGATGAAAGTTAATATTCAGTGACATTAGGCAAAATCAGAGACAAAAGTTGAGACTTTGTGTTGGAAATGTTTGTTGTGTTTGTGTGACAATGAAAGAAAAGCAGCCTTCACATTTGTTTCTACATAAAAGGAACAAAGAATACATGGAGAACTGAAAGCTTGATCAACCAAAAATTTGTAACTAAACTTAATATTGAAAAGTATACCAAAAAAAATATATATATATTAGTACAAGTGGCCCGATCTGAAAATCCTCTCTGTATGAATGTTTTCCTCTTGCTGACATGGTAATGGACTCTGCTGACCCCAACCTGACTTAACATGTCAGCAATGAAGAAGAACTGCCTGTAAGGTAATCAGTGAGGGCAGAACATGTTATGGCAATGCAGGGTATTTTTCGGAAGAGGTCTTCCTTAAAATGAAAAGTGAAAAGGCAAACCTAAATGACAGAAAGACAGCCAAGGTAAGCAGCTATGCATTCCCAGAACATGTTGATTTTATCAGTTTTCACATGATCTTTAAAAATCAGGAGCTCCTTTACACAGTTACTTTATAATTTTCATGTCATTTTGATAGACTTCAGCGGCAAACACAACATTTTCAATGTTGTAATGAATTTATTTTTTTTAATTATTATTTTTTTCAATTGCTAGTATACCTCATACTGATGATTTTTTAAATACATCCAGGATTAGGTGCATAAAACATTATACGTATTAACAATATAGTTAGATTATAGTAGTCTGAGGACTATGCCATAAAATAATGACTATCCTTCCAAAATTGATTCATCTTAATACAGTCAAAATATGTATTGCCAGTCTCCCTTTAATGTGTTACCGCATTTCCAGCAGTTTATATCTTCATCTCCTTTTTTGTATGGGGAGTTTATTTATAAACATTATATGAATATGCTTCCAAGTTAAACCTAAGGTCTTTTGAGAAGTAGATCTTAAAATTAAGCTTTTACTTTCTGTTTTATTAACATCATACTGATTACATTGATATACATAATTACAACAATTGGGTTTGATTTTAGCATTGTCAAATAAACATTTGTATAATCTGGACAAACAAATGTAATATCTATGTAACCTTTAATTATAAGACCAAAAAAAATCCAGTAGAGGAGGAAATTAATGCCATAATCTCTTCAGGCATAAGCAAAAAATATTTTCCAGTAGTATTTATCTAATTTTGTTCAGTGTCCAAGTTGGAGATTCCAGTTTGTATTTATGTATAATATCTTCAGTTGAACTGTTGTCCTGTTCGATTCTCAGCTAGAGCGCCTTCTATGTGGAGACATGCGTGAATGGGCGTACCTTCGTTGAAGGTTGTGCGTCAGAGCCAGCAACTCTGTACGTAAAAATCTACTGCCAATCATTAGCGGACCAGAGTTCCGCTGTGGCGACCCCTAACCAGGAAAAGCCAAAAGACACAACAACATCTTCAGTTGAACTGTTCAACTATCCATCAAATTAATTGTACCTATCATTATTGGTTTTCCTTTAGACTACATTCATTTTCATAATTTGTCCTCTCTGTAAATCCTGAAGTAAATACTATAATAAAAATTACAAAGATCAATTTCTTAATTTTCAAATGAGGTAATGCTATTTAAATGACTCCAAAACAATATAAAAGATAGAGTTGTTGTTAGTGATTTGTTGCATCTTAATAAAATAAGGTATAAAATATAATTTTAATGAATAAATGCATGACACATAGTTGAAGAACCATAATTGTTTTGTTACATGTCATTTAAGAATCTATAACTGGTTGAGAAATATTTAATAATACAACACATATATGAACAGCAGGCCGAAGGAACAAGAGAATCATAATAATGTTAAAGCAATAGTATAGCTACTGCATTGTTATAGAATGGTAATATTTCTGAAATGTTTGAAATTAATATTATAGTTAATCTTCTAGTTACGGTCAAGATGTTCATGTCATGTGATTGAGTGAGTACTACAAATATTAACTGCAAGACAAATTGCATTACTTATATATAGTGAGTGAATCAGTGAGTTAATCACTCTAAGCAGCTTTATTCAGACTAGGAACTTTGTATGCATGGGGGGAGGGGGATTTCAAAATAATTAAAGTTAAAACTGCAGACAGTTAAAATGTTGACATCAAAAGACTGATAGTTCAAAATGATGTTGACACCAAAAGACGACTGATAGTTCAAAATGGTGACACATCAAAATACAGACAAAAACACTCAAATAGGCACGAAATTGCAAATAAATAAATTAGCAGTAATTCTTCTTCTTTGATTATTTTGCACTAAAAATGCAATAAAAGAACAAACAAAAACCCTAGACCATAGCAATAACATAGGACATAGCTTCTCTGAATAGTGTTACAGAAAGTTTTCTATGGTAAATTCCAAGGTTAGTGTTAGATGCAGGGGGTCTATATCAGAACATTGAAGTATTAAAACTTTGAATGTTCTGATATTGAACACTATTCAGCGAATGGTTATGGGTTGGGTTCAGGTAAGTGTGCGATTGTACGTTAGGGTTAGGGGCGGGTTAAGTGAGTTAAGGTTAGGGAGCGGGTTAGGCGTGTGTGGGATAGTGACAGACTTTAGGGTTAGGGGCGGTTTAAGTGAGTTAGGGTTAGGGCGTGGGTTAGGTGAGTGTGAGATAGTGACGGACCTTAGAGTTATGGTTTGGGTTAAGGTAAGTGGGTAGATAGTAGTGTATGTTTAGTTTAGTGTAGCGTTAGATGTAGGAATTTAAGTGTATGTGCGTGGTTGCTGTTTGTTTGATGTGCTTGTGTTGTGTGTATGTGTTTGTGAATTTTTTCCATGGGAAAAAATTTGCTGTTCTGAATGTTCAATATTTTCATGTTTAGATGTTTTGGGGCAGATGAAATAGCGTTCACTATTTTCATCTTTCGATAGCGTGATATAAACGCGATGCAGGGGCTAGGTTAGGGTTAGCACACATTAGTACAGTAGGCAGGGGGCTTCCACAAGATAGGTGGATTGTCAGAGGTCTCTTTTCAGCTATGACCTGAGCACAGAGTCTCATTAACAGTGATAGTAAGCATATGGCACAAATAACAAAATTTAACCAAAAAAGTAGCAAATGTTTGTTCTACAACTCAGCTAGATAAAGTCTGATTCAGTTTGTATACAGAAGAAAGTGCTTATTCATAATAAAACTTACTTCTTCTTAGATTGTCCTGGTCCACCTCTTCTTGTCAGCATGGTTCATAGGTTGGTACTAGTATATTGGCCTAAGGGCCTATACAAGCCTAGCCATAACAATTCTCCGGATATTTTTTCCCACAATATTTACTTCCCTGGATGCCTGTCTAGCAGGGCGACTGATGTGATCCCTGGGGTGAATTTCCTATCTTCCATCCAATCGTCAAGGTTCCTTTTGAAGAGGGCCAAGGAGGTGCTCTGCTCGACATTTATGGACAGTCTATTCCAGAGTATGGGGATTCTCTGGGTCAGGAACCTATCCCTCCCGTATGTTTTGTTCATTGTGATGACAATGTTTAGATCCCTGGAGCATGTGGCTCTGAGGGATTGGGATTTATTAAGTGGAGCATGTCCAAAAGATCAGGGTTTGACGTGGTCTTGTATGTTAAGCAGAGATTGCCTCTGAGTAGTCGATATGCCACAGAGTATAGCTGGAATTTTTTTAGATGGTCAGCATAGGGCATCTGCTTTAGGCCTGTGATTCTTTTAGTGAGGTATTTCTGGGGCCTTTCCAGCTGTTGCAGATGTCTTGTGAGGTACATACCAAATGGAGCATTGTACTCTTTAATGGGTCTAATGAGGGATGAGTACAGTGGGACAATGACCTCCTTTTTTTCTGGATTAAAAGCCCTTGGTGATGAGGTGTGCCACATAGAAGGATTTCCTGACTGTTGTGGTGATGTGGTTATCGAAGGTGAGACCACTGTCCACTGTGTCCCTAAGTCTCGCATCACACTTTCGGTGTTCAGTGTACTGCCACCTATGTGGTAATTCATGGGTACATGGTTTTTCTCAAACATGATAACTATACATTTCTTGGCATTAAGGTTGAACCCATGGCTCTGGCACCAAGCATCTGTTTCTGTAAGGCACTTTTGTAGAATATCTACATCATTTTGGGATTCAGTAATGGCTCCCAGTTTGCAGTCATCTGCGAACTTTGTTAGCCAGAGTCCCTTAGTGTTGGCCTGTACTTCAGAGAAGTAGATGCCAAACAAGAGTGGTCCCAGGACTGAACCCTGAGGTGCTCCACTTGTCACTTGTCTGGAGCTGGATTTGGAGTCTGCTACTTTTACAGTCTGGGTTCTATTTTTCATAACACCTTATACATATAGAACTAAAGGAATAATTAGAGTAAAAAGGCAATGGCAAAGGATTTAGTAGACACCAATTTAATAAAATTAGTGCTTTCGTTTAGTTTAATGACAAAACTTCTCCAGACAGATCACAATAAAACACAATGACTAAATAAATAGTTCCCCAAGGTCACATGCTGTACCAAAAACCCCACCTCCTGTAGCCAACAGATTAAAGTGTCCATAATGGCAAACAGACATACCAGTTTTTGTCTAAATGTTTACCTACATGTTGTTACTTTCAAGTGAAAAACGTGTATGTATAATTATCTTAAATCCTGTATCTTATCAAACTCTTCAGTTTAAGCATACAAACAACGGAGCATGCATCATTCAAACCAGGTTGATTGTATGCATTCAGTCTCAATTGCCAGAATAATTCTTGGTATGTGACCTTGGCTTGGGGAACTATTTATTTGGTCATTTTGTTGTATTGTGATCTGTCATTGAACTAAACAAAAGTGCTAATTTTATTAAATTGTATACTAATTCTGTTGCCATTGCCTTTTTATTCTAGTGATTCTAGTAGTTTCAGGTTTCCTACATATAGAACTAAAGTCAGAGGAAAAGCAAGTCAGACGGTCGGTCTTAACACCTTGAAATATGTACATATGAAATATGGACATTATATATATTGATGGAGTTACTAGTCAAATTTCTGTCAAAACCTTTAAAATATGTCCATTATAGACTTCTTCTTCTTCTTTTGGCTTTTCCCGGTTAGGGGTTACCACAGTGGATCACCCATGTCCATTATAGACTATGGATGGTTAATAACATAGATATGGGCAGAGGCAGTAATAAATTTGCACTTTGATGGTTTGTTTCTTCGTCATTATCCCTAAAGCAAGCATTTAAAGTCAACTTCAATGAAAAGGTACCCTGAAAGTGATCTTTTTAAGCCTGACAGAGATTATTGTGACTTAACTTCAAGAAAGAGTTTGTTCCAGAGAGCTGGACCAAGCCTAGAGAAGGCATGTTCTGCAACAGCTGTTTTGAAAAGGGTTGGCTAGGAACTATGATGTTATCTTGGCTACGTCTTAGAGAATATGCTTGTTCCCTGATGGGTAGATTTCTTTTTAGTGAAGGGCAATAACTTTCTTCAAGGATCTTGTACAGTAAGATGGGAAGCACATAGTGGATCTTTCTATTACTGTGAGCCAATGTACAGCCTGCAACAGGTTGAAGTGGTGTCATTTGTAATCTGCTACTAAGGCAAATCTAGAAATGTTATTGTCTGGGATTTGTAATTTATGAATATTGTAGGCAGAAGGGAAAGTAAGTAATGGCTGTCCATACTGTAGTTTTTGGAGAAGATTATCCATGGCTTGAGTTTACCAAGCAATAGAGGATAGTAAATGGTAGATTCTGTAACAAAGTTTCATCTAGTAATAATGCTCTTAGTATGAGTGGCGAAATTAAGCGACAAGTCTACAGTAAAACCTAAGCATTTGTATTCAGTTATATTTGTAATAATATTGCTTTAATTATTTCAGTAGTAATGCTGAATAAGTGAGAAGCATTTTGAATGAAGGAGAAAAGCATTTTTTGTGGTTTATCAGTAGTTTATCAGTTTTGAGAAAGATTGCTGAAGTAAGTTTGAAAGTTAGTGGGAGATTCATTTGCTTGGATATGCTGTCAGTACAAAGGGTTACATCTTCTTTATGGAGATATTTGGGGGGGGGGGACCTTTAATAAGAGAAAACAATAAGGGACCTAATGCAGAGACTTTGGGGGCAACTATATTTAGGTTTCCAGTGGTAGATAGATAATTAATGTGTTAGACTAGAAATGTCCTGTCTTCAAGGTAGCCTTAGAACAAATTAGACCAAAGTTAAGTTTTATGTAATTTGGTGAGGAGAAGTTCCTGATTTGATTAGTGAACAGCAGTATGGTTTCATGCCGGGAAAGAGCACTACAGATGCAATGTTTGCTCTGAGAGTGTTGATGGAGAAGTACAGAGAATGTCAGAAGGAGTTGCATTGTGTTTTTGTAGACTTAGAGAAAGCATATGACAGGGTGCCTAGAAAGGAGTTGTGGTGTTGTATGAGGAAGTCAGGAGTGTCAGAGAAGTATGTAAGAGTGGTACAGGATATGTACGAGGGTAGTGTGACAGCGATGAGGTCTGCGGTGGGAGTGACGGATGCGTTTAAGGTGGAGGTGGGGTTAGATCAAGGATCAGCTTTGAGCCCTTTCTTATTTGCAATGGTGATGGACAGGTTGACAGACGAGATCAGACAGGAGTCCCCATGGACTATGATGTTTGCAGATGACATTGTGATCTGTAGTGAGAGTAGGGAACAGGTGGAGGACACCCTGGAGACATGGAGATATGTTCTAGAGAGAAGAGGAATGAAGTTCAGCAGGACTAAGACGGAATATATGTGTGTGCATGAGAGGGAGGATAGAGGAATAGTGAGGATGCAAGGAGTAGAGGTGGCAAAGGTGGATGAGTTTAAATACTTGTGGTCAATAGTTCAGAGTAACGGTGACTGTGGAAGAGAGGTGAAGAAGAGAGTACAGGCAGGATGGAGTGGGTGGAGAAGAATGTCAGGAGTGATTTGTGACAGATGAGTACCTGTAAGAGTGAAAGGGAAGGTCTACAAGAGGGTAGTGAGACCAGCTATGTTGTATGGGTTGGAGACAGTGGCATTGACAAAAAGTCAGGCATTTGAGCTGGATGTGGCAGAGTTAAAGATGTTAAGATTTGCACTGGGTGTGACGAGGGTGGACAGGATTAGGAATAAGTATATTAGAGGGTCAGCCCAGGTTGGAAGGTTTGGAGACAAAGCCAGAGAGGCAAGATTACGTTGGTTTGGACGTGCTGAGGAGGGATGCTGAGTATATTGGGAAAAAGATGCTAAGGATGAAACTACCAGGTAACAGAGAGGAAGGCCTAAGATAAGGTTTATGGATGTGGTGAGAGAGGACATACAGGTGGTTGGTGTGACAGAGCAAGATGCAGAGGACAGGAAGAAATGGAAACAGGTGATCCGCTGTGGCGACCCCTAACAGGAACAGCCGAAAGAAGATGATGATGATGATGGTGAGGAGAAGTTTCTGATTAATGTTTTCACAACCTTGTTGCTATAGTGTGACTGATTTTATACTGCCTTATTTCATACAGGAAAATCATTGTGTCTTTTGTAGCTTAATATCTTTCTAACTGCACTCTCATGGACATATTGCTGAAATCAGCATATTTTTTCTGCTATTGTGTTATTGAGTTTAAATAGCATTGCTCTCTTGTGCCTTGCTGATTTTTGTACTGTTGTTCACTTTTGCTTTGCTGACTGTAGTAGTGTTAAGTTTACATAATACTTCAATATTGTGCCTTGTTGCCTTAGTAATATTACTCACTATTTGCTTCTTTAAGTTAATACACCATTATTCTCTGCTACTCACACTAGGTATATGCATAGTATCTCATTTAATGACTGCAGTTTTTGATCACTGGTGTTTTTGCATTTCTGCTTGTTACTGATTACAACATTGCTATGGTTAAAGTTACTACTGCATAGTACTACACTAGAGAGTACCGGGATACCTTTGTTATATATAGTAAACTAGAATTCAAGCAACCAGAAAAAAAAAATCAAAGAAATACAGTACAATTTTCATGTGTTGCACTTTCTGTTTCTCCCCTGCAGAAACGTACCTTGTGTTTTTAGAGTTTTAGAATTTTAAAAAGGAGGCTAGGAATAAATTCCATCTCTCCCCAACCTAAGAACAAGTCAATCTGAACAAATAGTATAGGGTACAGTATTAGTCAGGCCTATTTTTAATAATAACTCTCAAGTAACCAGAAACTACAGTTATCAGAGATCTGCCAATCCCCATGGGTGTCGGTGAACCAAGAGTTTACTGTACGTTTATTACTTGACTGTCTGGTGTACTGTTACTGCACTTGGAACTACTGCATCTGGATCCATTGTTCATTGTTTTTACTGGCTAGGGAAAGCACATTAGCCTATAGGATAAAGCTGTGTGGTTAAATGTGACACTGTTACTGATTTTCTTATTGAACCTACATAGCTTATCACTTATGTGTTCCTGTTTTGCACTTGTGACCACTACAGTGGTCATATTTCCTTCTTTTTATCCTTTAGTCATACCCTAGTTTATCATTTTTTTCTGGCCCCATCAGTTATCCTCTTCTTTCCTATACCAAAAGTAAGTCATTAACCTATTATATATCCCTTGCTCTGCTCTTGCCAGTATGAAAACTTAGTCAGCTGTTTTCGCTTCTGTAGCCTGCCTGATGCCACTAAATATTTTAAGGTAGTGTAATAGTAACTGCTTTATGTTTACAGAAAACTCTTTACTGCAACCTAAAAATGACTCAGAATTTGAGAGGTGTACGAATTTCCTTAACTTGGAGGCTACCGTCTCACCTCAGAACACATTCAGTGATCACAGCACATATACACAGACAGTTAAACAAACGTATGCCAAGGTTCTTATGAGAACACTGCTTAAGCCTCTCAGACTAAAGACTAAGAAACTTTGAACATTAGTTGACACAGCAGGACACCTACCTTCACCCTACATAGCTATACCTGGGACATATACCTCTAAGATTCACAAAGGTGCAAACTATAAGCTGTTATGTCCCACTGAGACTGCATCAAATCATAGTAATGTTTTAGTAGTAGGTGACTGTATTGTACGACGTATGGACAAAACCCTCTCCAGGCTGAATAAGAATATGATGATAACTGTCTTTCTGGAGCTAGGATATGGGCTGTAACAAGGGCTCTAAAATCCTCCTAGCCTGGCACATAATATTACATTATAAAAAACAACCCACAGATGGTTTCCATGATTTATTTATACCAACCAAGCATCTGGTACCTCGGCATATCCCCTTCAAGGATAATTAACATGATGCAACAATCTTATTTTATACCAAGTGAACTATTGGAATAATTGCAATCATTGTTCAGTTATGCAATTAACTTTTTGTCCATTTAGAATTAGAGACTGCATAAATAATCAAACCACATATCACAATATACAAATACATCACTTATATCAGTATTTCTTATTTATATATATAAATACATCACTTGTATAAATATTTCTTTTTAAATATTTCTCATTAAAATTACTTATAAACATTCATGTAATCATGATATTTGCCTCTAAATTTAAACCCCTAGGGTGTAAAGTGCCATAATTTAAAATTAATCTACTCTCAAGTCTATTTAACTTGCACTTTAAATCACCACCTACATTATTTGGGCTGGCAAGTACACTAAAACAAAAAGTATCATTACTGCCCCCATGAAACCTGCAAAATGTTCTCCCACTTGACTATTAAAATTGTGACTTCTAATATCTCCCAAGTGTTCTAAAATTCTAACTTTTACTGCCCTCTTTGTCTGACCAATATACCACTTTATTGGATCACATCCACACCCTATAATATACCCAACTCCGCAAGAGTTACAAGAAAATCTATTGTTATTCTCAAATTTCTTACCATTAATTAAGGTACCTGACAGATTTTTAACAAACTTGCAGACCTTGCATCTCCCACAAGTATACATTTCTACTCTAGTGGCTTCCTTGTTCCAGAGTGGTCTATTAAGTAGCTCTTTCATATTAAGATATCTCCCATAAGAAAATCTTATAAACCCAGGAAATAAGTCGCTTACTGTATGCTCTAGACACACTATGTGCCATATTTCTTGTATCAAATTCCTCATTATGTTGGAAAATGGTGAATATTTAGATACAAAAAATAACTCTTGAGCAACACAGTTAGGCTTTAAATTACTGCTTACATATTGTTTTCTCCTTATGTTACTCATTACACCACCCATTACTTGACTTACTCCTTCATCCAATAAAATTTTATCATACCCTGTCAGTAGTAACCTGTCCCTACTTTCAAGAAGGAATTGCTCTCTATATATATTATCTGATGTATTTCGATAGATGCGCCTACATTCTCCTAGTGGTAAAGAATTTAATAAGTGTGGGGGGTGCATACTTTCTGCGAACAAAAACTTGTTCACTGATGTTGCTTTCCTAAATGGTCTGAAGTGAATGATGTAGGCGTTCCCTATATAAAATTCAACATCCAAGAATTTAATTTTGGTGTTACGTATAGTCATAGTGAATCTAAGTCCATGAAAATTCTTATTTAGTTCTAAAATAAAATCTTCAAACTCAGATGGCTGGCCCTTACAAATGAAAAAGATATTGTCAGTAACTCTCTTATAACATATTACTTTTGTCTTCCAAAAGTTGGTACTATACACAAACAATTTATCAAAAAAGCCCATATATAACACAACATAACTGGGTGCATATGATGCACCCATTGTTGTTCCTTTTTTTGTAAGTATATTTTGTTCTCATACTTAAAATAGTTATTAGTTAAACAAAACTCCCAATAACCTAATGACAAAAGTTGTGTTTGTGCCCTCCCCCATCACAATTTGGACTGCTTCCAAACCATGCCTATGTTGTATAGATGTATATAAGGAACTGACATCTACTGTGGCCCAATAATAGTTTTCTTACCATTTGATGTTAGAAACAACCTTACAAAGATCCTGGGTATTTTTCATATGAGATGGTAGCCTAAATAAATATTGTTTCAACACTGAATCTATAAAGATTGCCGCATTATATACAAAAGAGTGGATACCTGAGACTATCGCTCTCCCGGGGGGGGGGGGGGTCAAACTTTTATGTATTTTCGGTATGGCATAAAAGTAAGGATCATTGGGATCTTTAATTATCAGTTTAGTTACATTGTCTCCTGATAACAAGCCCAACCTTTCACCCCTTTCCGGAATTTCTCTTAACTCACTATTATACACACTAACAGGACTACTAGATAACACGCTATAATCTCCTTCTTGACTCAGTAATTCATTTACCATCCCATCATACTGATTTCTTGACATAATTACCCAATGTCCCCCTTTATCAGCCTTCTTAAAAACTAAATCCTTCAAACATGTTCTCAAATTCCTCAATTCTAACCACTCTGACTTTGTAAGATTAAACTTTGGTTTGTTTTTAAGAAATTAATTATGGGCAAATCCAACATTCCTTAACAACATTTGTTCAAAAAGGCACACAGCTGTTGACCATTTAGGTGGCATAAAGTGACTTTGGGCCTCTAATGGGGGAACAAGAAATCTAGAATAGCCAGTGTCAAACATTGATTGTACAACAGTTTCATTTTCATCATAACTATCGTCATGAACATAGTCATAAATCGACATATTCATTAAAACATTATCTACTTCTTCTATTTCATTTTCTACTTCATTTTTAAACAAACTATCAGATACATCATTGGGAGAAGTAATAAACCTCTTATTTTTACCAAAAAACACTCTAAGATGGAATTACCTACAAAACATTTTGGCTTCCATTAATACTTCAGCCAAAGTTGGAATTTTTGTAGGCACAAACTTCGCTCCTCTCTTTAAAATATTAATTGTATTTTCCATTAAGAGTTATTTTAGACAAATTAACAATTTTTAACTGTTCAGTAGTATTAGCACATTCAAACGGAACACTGTCTGAAGCATTACAAGAACTAGAATGTCTTAATGTTTCTTGCCTTTCCTTCTACTCTTCCGTAATATTACAACCTGAGAATGGTCCATGTAAGGGGTGAATGACCTTAGACACAGTACCCAGACGGACATACAGAAGAATATGATTGAGATTGCTATGCATGTGTCTAAGACATGAAAGACACTGGTATTGAGTGACAATTTTTCATCACCCAGAATGATGCCTAGATTCAAAAACAAGATAATTGCCTATGTAGCTGGTGTCATTCTAGGGAGATCCAGTATGTCTCAGCTTGGGATGAGATGGCTGACGAGCCTTCTTGTTTCACCAGGGACAGTCTGCACCTCCCTTCCCAAGACTTTCATGATCTGGTTAAAGCCTTTGCTGCCCCTATAATGCCATTTTTTAGTTAGAGTCCATCTGATGGACATGCTAACCCAGTAAATTCTAATTTGAAACGCATTAATGTAGCCCTACTCAATGTCAGCAGTCTTAACAAAAAAATTCATGAACTTGACAGCCTCCTGCAACTTGAACACAGTCATATATGTGTAGATACAGAGGCATGGTTTCAGAGCAGTGAAAGCACTCACTCTCTTACTGGTATAACATCTATCACGTCTTCAGACCTACTAACAGTTATGGGGGAGTATCAGTATTTGTCATGGTTATCACCTCTTGAGAGATTCCTTGTGACACCATGTTTTAACTCCTAGAAGTCCAAATCACCGTAAACAAGGCAAGTTTCCACATCATAAAAAGCTATAGAACACACTCTGTATCTCATTCTGAGCATTTGCTGCAATTCCAATTTAACCCAATAACTTTCTACTAAGGGACTTCAACTATCAAATGGTTGGCATGCCCTGTGCTTCTTTGACATTATAAATGCTAACTTTCTTTTTTCATAAATAGTTAACCATCCCTTTAAGAGTCCGATGTTCCTTCATCTAGTGGTCGCACATATGGTCACTTCTTGCACATCTCCTTATGTATCATCATGCCTTATTAACTCAGACCATAATTTAGTTAACTTTTCCTTAAAAACTACTGGTACTTAGTTCTCTGTTATGGATTTCTCAAAAGTAAACCTTCTTCATTTACCCTGATGACTTAAATTTTGCTGTAACCTTCCTCTGAAGGATCCCATGCCTCTGATTTCTATTCCCAATGTATATAGTTATATTGATAATACAATCCCTGTCCACACTAAATATAATGGGAAATTTAAAAACACCCCCCCATGGTGGAATACCTTTATAAGTAAATTAAATAACAACAGAAAGGAACTCCTCAGTGCTTATAGGAGGTTCCATTCTACCTAGGTTCATAGGTTAGTATTAGGCTAACTGCCCTTGTGGGCCATTTCAAGCTCAGTCAATTACCCCATGTGAGAATCAAACCCTACATCTTATATCTATAAGGTAAACACCTGAATCATTATGCCAGTCTCCCACCTACTTTACAAAAACACTTGAGCAAATTAACAAAGAGCTTAAGGGAACCAGTAGGAAACTCAAAGCTGGAGTACGAACTTAAAATAGCCACAAAAAAACAAACATAACTACAAATCCTTCTTTAGCTATGTGAAGGAGTTAAAAACTATCACCCAAAAATGTTTGGAGCTAGTCCACAATAATATTACCTTCTCTGACCCAAAAGAAATAGCTAATATCCTACGCTAACAAATTTAATGAATATTTTACTCTAGACTAGTGGGCTTGGGGGTTGGTGTAATAGTTAAGGTGCTGACCTCGCAGGCACAAAGTACAGGGTTTGATTTTCTCCTTTAGAAGGGAAATTGGCTATGCTTAAAATAGCCTACAAGGGCAGCTAGTTTAGTACTTTCCTATGAACCCATGGTTTTAGCTGTTGCACAGGTTCTATAATCCCATCCACCCCTTTTAATTACTGTGGAACTAATTCTCACAGCTGTCTCAAAAACTAAGAATACTTCATCCATGGCCCTGATAACATACTAGGTTACCTTATTATCAGTCCCAGTTACGAACACTCTGAACCTGTATCTAACATCTTTGATCTAAGCATTCCCACTGGTTACATTACTAAAGCCTGGAAAACAGCCATTGTAATGCCAATTCACAAAGGTGGCCTGAACACAGATCCTGGTGTTATGGAGTACATTATCTCAGGCCTAATTAGTCTGGACACCGAACCCCTCTTATCCCTGGACCCTCATAAGTTTGGCTTTGTCAAAGGAAGGTACTCCCTCTTTATCCTCGTTAATTTCTTTGAAAAAGTAACCAAATCAGTGGATAGTGGTTATGCAGTGCATACAGCATATCTAGACCTGACCAAGGCCTTTGACACTATTCTCCATGCAGGCATTAGTGATAAACTTATAAATCTGCTTATAAATCCTCATATTGTGCAGTTGATAGCTAACTGGTTGTCTGACAGAAAGCTTGCGGTTTGAGTCACAGGTGTCACTTCTGAAAGCAAAAATGTTACCAGTGGTGCACCACAGTGCTGAGTTTTGGGCCCTCTCTTATCTGGCATTTATTTCTAAGACCATCAGGTTAGCACTCAAGGCCTACGGTTAATTAACTTTGCAAATGTGAGTAAATTGGATGTTTGTTATTTGATCTTCAGCTGACTCAGAATTGCTGCAGCATGGTTTAGACCATGTTAACAATTGGTGCAAGGACAACGGACTCAAAGTAAATGCAAAAAAATACAGCATAGTTTATTCTGATAAACAAAACAGGTTCACTTAACATGTAGGTGATGCATCCTCAAATCAGCCACTGTTGTAAGGGATTAAGGCACTCTTGTTGATAATTCCTTATCATTTCACCAGCATGTCTCCATAATAGTTTGGAAAGCCTTTTATCTGGCTTATCTAAATTCCAAAGTCATCTTCTCTAGATCCACAGAAGTTTTAATTCCCCTTTACTCATATCTAATCAGACCCATTAGTGAAAATAATGCACCTTTGACATGTATTTGTCTAAACATATCACCCTTACAGCAGGTCAGATCTTGGCAGAAGTGAGTGTCTTCAATACTACTGTTCTCCTAAGCTGAGGATTCCTAAATCCTATATGCTAAGGTTCTTCTTGAAGTCAAACACTGCAGAAATCATTCAGTTTTCCACTAGAGGAAACTTGAAACTGATGTTGTTTTTTTTCCTCCAAGGTAAGGAATATAGATGTGACTGAAATCACTGTAATTCTTCTACTCATCAGATGAACTTTGCTGACTAAAAGATCATGTTCTCCCTTCATGTAGAAAGGTATTGGATGCCACATCGTCTTTTCAGCTTGCAGGTGGTTGTGATGTTTCTTAGACTGATGCAAGTTGAAGTCTTCAGTTATTTCACTGTCAAAGTGCATGCCTTTATCATGTCATATCTGCCCATCATGATTTAGATCACGCAAAGTGTTGCTCAGTAGTGGCTGAATAAGCATTTCCTGAAAGAGGTTCTCCAGCTGTATTCAACTTTGGAAAGCTCTTCTCTTGTTTGGTACCTTAACTGTATGACTGATAGGCTGATCCAATCCACATTTAACCCTATGGATTGAGGTGTTCTGATATTTGCATCTTGAAAGGCGCGTTTATAAAAGCCATCATCTCTATTCAGTGGACTGCAGAGCATCAGGCTTTTATTTTTGTTGCATCATATCTGGTCTTTCACAATAATCATGTGCCCTCTGCATGGATCGTAGATTTCCTCTCAAAAGTGGTGACATAACTATTTTTAAACCAGTCCATGTAGCTTCCTGTTTCCTCTTTTGGGGGTGGGAGGCAAAAGCCATGGTAGATAGAACCCTCCGTACTTTTGACATGCACTACCTGATCAGGTTTTGCAGGAAGGTGAATGTTTTTAGGAACACAGAACAGCTGTTTGCCTTCCTTGATAGTGAGCATGGCCTTCCTTAGCCAAGTGTTTATTTCACATTTAATTCTTTGCTTTTTTTTTTTTGCTTCAGTCAAATGGTGTCCAGATGGATTACTAACTACACTATCTTTATAATAGGCAACAAACTGAACTGACTTCTTCCACTTGGCAACAAACTACTCATTTCAAAATGTGCTGCTAAAATCTACTGCACTGAGAAAGTGCCCCTGTTATTTCCTTCGGGAATGTCTTCACTGTGGATACCTGTGCCATGGCCACTTGGTCAACAATGTTCTCATTCACCAGGTAATAACCTAAAAGTTTCAAAATGTATAAAACAACCAAATAAATAAAAAGTTGACCAGAGTGTAATGTCAGCAGGACACAGTTTAATAAAGAAAGATTAGCTCTTTCATTCATAGTTATAAATGGATCTTCATCAGATACTAAAATAAATCGTAACATTTAATAATGGCAATTATCCAATCACAGATTATCAAAAATGAATAAACATTCCCTCAGTCCACATTTACCTAAAAAAAAATTAAACTACAAAAAATAATAGTGATAACTCAAAAATAAAATCAACCAAATACAGAAAAAGGAAACATAAAAATTCTTACAATTAGAAACAAATTTTAAACTTGTTAAAAATCCAAAACCTGTTTTAAATATTTATAATTTATCAGCCCTTAAAGATAAAGCCCTATTTATAGAAACCTTGTCGTTATTACTGGGTGATTGAACTCCATTAAGTAAAAGTTGCCAGTGCAGTTCCCTATACTCCAAAGTAGAAGACTAATTCCCTCCTCCATCATTCATTGCCACCTTCTTGAAAATATAAAATATTAACATTTTATAATTATAACATAGCTGAACATATATTTCTGTGTGTTTAAACACATTGTGAAAATATTCATAGAAGAAAGGAAAAGTTATTATGGGGCAAAATGGATTACAAAAACAAAAAATGGCCAGCACCAAATGGTGAAACAAAAATATATTTATTGTGACAGCTCCAAAATGGTAGTGTATATATACACCATCAAACTAAAATCAGACCGGTTTCGGCATCAAAATGTCTTCATCATTGAAATTAACAAATGTATATATACACTGCCATTTTGGAGCTGTAACAATAAATATATTTTTGTTTCACCGCATAGTTTAAGTTTATTATTATTGATCATGTACTGGGAAATAGGTTGACTAAAGTGGGTTGGCATTCCATTCTAAACAATAAGGAAAGAAGTTGGATCATTAGGCTTGGGGGATTGTTCAAACCTGGCCTTAATGAGCAATTATGAATAGCCAATAGGAAGTGGCATTATGTATTGATTATATAGTTAATACTTCTGAGTATTCATTTGTTAATTTCACTGATGAAGGCATTTTGATGCAGAAACCGGTCTGATTCTAGTCTGGTTGTGTATATATACACTACGATTTTGGATGTCACAAATATATTTTTGTTTCACCATTTGGTGCTGGCCATATTTTGTTTTTGAGTTACGTTGTTTGGCCGTTGCCTCTGCTGTACTTGTGGTTTCTGGCTTGTAGATTACAAAATGGATTACAACAAGCAGATTTATTCATTTCCAGACCACAAGGGTCCACAGTCTAAGGTTGAAGAAAGAACATCTGATGGTAATGTCTCTTTGGAGGAAGGTCAAATATCTTACCATCAGGATTTTCATTTGAGAACACAGAAGTGGAGGAGATGGCTGAGGCTCCAGGAAAATTCAACTGTTTTTTTCATCTCAGGTAACCACTCAGCCAACCGAGCACCAACCACAAGTATTCTCACCAGTAACAACGAGGGAGAGGTTTACTTATCAACTGTTCAGATTTATGGAGAATGTCCAGATTTTTGCCTCATATTTTTATTCTACTCCTCATAAAAGTTGTGGTTTTCTGACAAATCATGGGGATGATTTGAGAACTGAAGTCACTAAATAATTACATACATTTTAGTTTCACACTTCAAATCCTTCAGTAAATGCATGCTAACACAAACACTGTTACTCTAGCAACTTTCTAAGTTTATAAGAACATTAGTTAAAATCTGTTCCTAGTTTTGGGCCTTTGTCCCCCCATTTTGTAAGGCTTTGTTGAGATTTCTCGTACTAAGAGGTTGAGAGGTATGGGGAGAGGCAAGGGATGGGTCAAGCTCATTGTTAAAATCATTACAGCAACTATGTTCTATTTTGACATAATTACTTTAGCAATTTGTTTATCACCAGTTGCTATAGTAGTATATTTTAACTTTTAATAGGTGTATTAACTCATGGTTGATTTTTTTAAGGTAAAGGTGGACTGTGGGAATGTTGATTAGTTTTTGATGATCTGTGATTGGATAATTGCCATTATTTAAATGCTATGATTTGTTTTGTTTTAGTATCTGATGAAGTCCCATTGTAACTAGGAACAGAAGTGCTTATCTGTTTTAAAATATGTCCTGCTCACATTACACACTTAGGTCAACATTTAGCTTGTTCACATTCACCAAGTGTTATTGTTTGTATAGTGATTTCAGGAAATCCCCCCCCCCCCGCACAGTGGTGTTTATGATTTAGCTTTCATAGCACTTGCCTTTGCCTTTTCTTTGGCTGCAGACTTCAGGGAGGTTTAGTTTTCACTGCTTAGGATTATTTTCAAGCTACCCAATGCTGAAGGTCCCCAAAATTAACCACTGGTTGATCTGCAAAGGAGCCTTCTTTTCTGGGGACATATTCCTGTCCCACTGCCGTCCAATCTTCAGAGTTCCACCATTTGATAGAGTATCCTGTCAATTGGGGAAGCATCTATTTTTATATTTTTGTGTATCATCATGTTTGAGGTTGGAGGGCAAACTGAGTAACACAGGAGCTAGGCACACCCCTGTAGCCTGTCATGTGACTCTGCTACTGCATGCTAGAGAGTCACATGCCCCCTGTAGCCTGGCATGTGACTCTCTGGCATGCAGTAGCAGGAGTTTCATGCACCCCATTTGCAAGGATGCAAGAAAAGCCACAGCGTCCTGATAATAAAAGAGGAAGTCAAAACAGCCCCTGGTGAGTGGTCATGATTAGATCAACTAATAAATAAAGACAAGCAGTCTGTCTTGGTAACTTAATGCAATATGAATCAGTGAAGACCTCCTCTTTCTGATAGGGATGGGAAAACTATTGATAGGTATGGGAATAACGTGTATACTTATGGAAATTTGTTTTTCAGAATTTTGAATCGTCAGGCTCATGTGTTAAAGTTTGTTGGACAAAATGTGAAAGTTTGAAGAATGTTCATTGCACTTTCTTCTTGTGAGGCAAAATCTACTTTAAATAACTTTTTTTCTTTTACACAGGTCACTACTAATTGTTTACAGAGTGTGTATGACTCTGTTGATACTTCTTTCAGGGCTATGGCCTCTGGCATTGTTTTGAGGAGGTTTGCCTAGCTGCATTCTCAGAACCTTCCAGATGATGTCAAAAATGAGATTTTAAATTCTCCCTTGAATAGAGACTTAGGTTTTGGCCCCTCTACTGCAAAGATGATCAGAAAGTGTGATGAAATAAGTAAACTGATCCAAGGAATCTGTTTCAGTCCTTGCAACACTAGACTTAAAAGATGCTTATCATCACATCCCTGTTCATCCAAACTTCAGATGTTTCTTAAGGTTTTGTGTTTTCTTTTACACATTGTCAATTATCTGCCTTATCCATTGGACTGTCCACTGCACCAGGAGTGTTTACAAAAGTGCCTAGCTTCATTTGTAACATATTGCATGCTACAGAGTATCCACTTTTTTCTGTATTTTGAAGACTTGCTTATCTTTGCAAAGTCTTTTTCAAAAGTGTCAGGAATCTCTCTCTGTTTCTATCTCTCTTGGGTGAATGAGCTCTTACCTAAGCTGAAATTCCAAGAGAACATTCAAAAGTCTTTATTGACTCCTTCACACAGGATTGTATTCCTGGAATGTTAACTAGACACCTTAGTTCAAGGGGTTCTTCCACAAGAAAAAAAAATCAATAGATCTTTATCTAGATTTATTTCTAAGGTTTTCTACTTAGACTTTAGTCACAGCTAGGGAACTCCTAAGGATTGTGGGTCTCATGGCATCAGTGATTATCATGATACCCTTGGCAAGGCTCCACATTAGAAAGATACAGTGATATCTGAAATCTCTTTAGTTACACGATCAACACCCTTTATTTTTTAAATTTCAGTGCTGTGGTTTGCCAGAAGAGAAATCATTTGGTCGAGTCATAGATCTCGGGTCTATATCATATATTCGAAATTCCAAAATATCGAACACCATATGTTCGAACTTGGAATTTCGAATATTGATAACATCGAAGCTCAGAATAGCGATTTTTTTTCCCAAGGAAAAAATTTGCTGTTCCGAGAAACATGCACACAACACAAGCACACCAAAATAAATAAACCACACACATATGGTTAACAAAACCCAACCCCACACTAAACCATACATACATTACTAACTATCCACTTACCTTAACCCGCACCCTAACCCTAAGGTCCATAACTATCACATACATACTCTACGAAACTATACACAAACAAAGCAATTAATACACACACATACAGTTAACAAAACCTTATCATACACTACACCAGACATACATTACTAACTATCCACTTACCTTAATCCGCACCCTAATCCTAAGGTCCGCAATTCTCGCACCACAGTGGAGGAAAAGGCGAAGCCATGGAATGGCCCACCAAAATCTTGCCCTAGGTAAGATTTCAATGTTCCAGGGCTTCACTGTTTTCATCATTCGATGTTGTGGGTTCAATGTTTTAACGTTCGATGTTTAACTGCAGGCTGCTGCAGCATCATTCTGGTAATGAGGACCCAGAAAATCCCTTGCAATGCATGCTGCCTTCGTTGCTCAACATGTCATTTTCCAAAGAGCATCTTGATCCTCTCCACACTTCTTCATAAATTTCAGGATGTGTTCTCCTGCTGCAAATGATAAGTTGTGTTTAGCAAGGAGAGACAAAACCAACCTCTGCCGCAACCACCTTTGTACTCGCTAAACACTGAGGTCCAAAGAAATCCACCATAGATCTTCCAGCTTCATGCTTGCAATTCTGCCTATGTTTCTAACAGTTGGCATGTCGTTGCAGATCATGTCAGCCCCGTGATGGATTGTGAAATCCATGTTACAAGTCTTGCAGAAGGCATATTTCACTCCACACCTACTCATAGAAAGCTAGTCAAAGGCACTTGCCCAACTTGGCTGAAAAATTGTGTATCCTCTCTTCTTTGGGGTGCGATCTGTATCTACATCCCTGTCCTCATTGTAATCTGGGCAGTATGTACCTAGCAGGTTTGTAAAATAGTGGTGTTAAACAGTGACAAACAAATGGGGCTGTAGTGCAGAAAGGAAAATTAGAAAATCTCCTCAAAAGCAAAGATATGTTACAAGTCTTGCAGAAGGCATATTTCACTCCACACCTACTCATAGAAAGCTAGTCAAAGGCACTTGCCCAACTTGGCTGAAAAATTGTGTATCCTCTCTTCTTTGGGGTGCGATCTGTATCTACATCCCTGTCCTCATTGTAATCTGGGCAATATGTACCTAGCAGGTTTGTAAAATAGTGGTGTTAAACAGTGACAAACAAATGGGGCTGTAGTGCAGAAAGGAAAATTAGAAAATCTCCTCAAAAGCAAAGATATGAGACAATAGGGCCATAACCTACCAATATCTCTGGATCTTTCCTGACTTTGCTCCATCTTCTCTTGCTCATCTCTGCTCCTTTTGTTTACTATAAAGGCCTGCATGATCAGATTTTTCACTTCCTTGCTTCAACTACGACACTTTCAATCCTCTGGTGCTCACTTGCCCACCTAACCAGTTTTGCAGAAGGGGAAGAGTGACTATCATGACATTCAGTACTCAAAACATCCTTGATTATATCTCAAAATCCATGCCAAGGATAAACACATCCAGCTTAACAAATGCACATGCAACACACACATCATTACAATACTACTTGCATTTTACATTCACCACTTTAACTGTGCTCTGCCCCTGCCCTACAGCGAGGTCTGGGCCTGGCAAAGGTGCCTAAAAAGGGTACTTAAAACCAGGGCCCTCTGGCCTTTTACACAAATGCGCCATTTAAGACATCATGCCTTGTAACAGTTACGAACAAAGAATGTAAGATGTCACATCTTTAACCATGAAAAATACAACACACTAAGCAGAAGCATACAAACATATCCCAGCATTTGTAAATCCTAATACCCTACCTTAAAATCCAAATAGCACACTGATGGCAAAAAATCTTTTCCAAAGGATACAAAGGGCTGTAGTCATACTGGCATGAATGTGCTTAGTTTCCAGTTGTGGAAACACTATTAGAAAAATGCCACTGAGTAAAGATAAACCACAGCAGAATGAGGAACAAACCAGACCTGACACAGTATTTCTATAAACCTGAGGCAGTGACAACAGAATGTGAATTAAAACATTTTCTAAAGTTTACAACTTTGTAGTCAAGTGACATGCATGACATTTTAGACACCAGCACACCTCAACGAATCTGGGACATACCTAGAAATAATTAGGTGCAAGCAGAGACAAATTACTGAAAACTGAAACAAGAATAGAGAAGGTGTACTAATAAATGCTTTGAAACAAGGGTATAATTTTAATTCCTGTTTAATGCCCAACTCAACAAATCCCAAAATAATCAGGGATAGATGCTTAAATACATGCAGCTATTTTAAGCATGAGCATTAATGCTATTCTAGCCTGTCAATATACCACTGAACAGCCTAGCTCAAATTCCCAGTTCCTACCTTGTCATACCACCTCTTTCGTAAAAAGAAAACTTTATAATGGACAAATTACTGTCAACACATCATGATTAAGTAAGTTAGAAATCTTTGCAGACCTTAAAATTACAAAAATGGCCATTTTCCAACATGTTGTCAACCAGCAATGCAATACGGTCGCTTACATGTTTTCCTTGAGCAGTTCAGCGGCTTGCCATTATGAAAACACTGTAAAGTTGCACTCTAAAGTTATACCAGAAAACAAAACCGGATACTTAAAGCACCTTATTACTATAAATAACTCACTTTTGACATCCATCTCGACATACCTTTCAACCTGTTAGTGCAAGAAATCTGGACAAAGCCCAACGAAATAGGGGGACAAGCAGCACAAAAATACAGACACTAAATATTGCCCTTATAAACTTAGAAAGTTGCTAGAGTAATAGGATATGTGTTGGCATACAGTCCCCCCCCCAAAAAAAAAGGCAGTTACTTTCAGACGTACTAGGGGACAAGCAGCACAAACAGAGACACTTTAAAGATTTGTGTTACAAACTTAGAAATATTGCCCTTATAAACTTAGAACGTTGCCAGAACAGGATGTGTGTTGGCATACAGTTTCTCCAAAAATAAAAAAAGGCAATTACTCATAAACTTATATTCCTCTTATAAACTTATAAAGTTGCTAGAATAACAGGATCTCTGTTGGCATACAGTCCCCCCCCCCCAAAAAAAAGACAATTACTTTCAGAGATGTACTAGGGGGACAAGCAGCACAAACAGAGACACTTTAAATATTACTGTTATAAACTTAGAAAGTTAATAGAATAACAGGATCTGTGTTGGCATACTATTTCTCCAAAAAAAATACTTTCAGAGACGTACTATGGGGGACAAACAACAGAAAAATAGAGACACTTTAAGTATTACTCCTATAAGCTTATATTGCTCTTATAAACTTAGAAAGTTGCTAGAATAACAGGATCTGTGTTGGCATACAGTCCCCCCCCAAAAAAGGCAATTATTTTCAGAGACGTACTATGGGGAGAAGTTGCATAAACAGAGACACTTTAAATATTGCTGTTATAAACTTGGAAAATTGCTAGAATAACAGAATCTGTGTTGGCACACAATTGCTCAATTACTTTCAGACTTCAGAGACATACTAGGGGGACAAGCAGTACAAAAATAGAGAAACTTTAAATAGTCCTGTTATTCTTGCAAATTTTTAAGTTTATAACAGCATCTGTGTTGGCATACAATTGCTCAATTTTTGTCAGACTTCAGAGACATACTAGGGACAAGCATCACAAAAATACAGACACTAAATATTTCTCTTATAAACTTAGAAAGTTGCTAGAATAACAGGATATGTGCTAGCATACCAATTCTCAAGGGAAATACTGGCAGCTAAAACACTCTGCCTAGGTACACAGCACCAGCTCAATACAATGCAATTAGCCAAAGACTCCAGCACAAATAATCCACCACGATGCAAACTATGATGATCCTGGTTGTCCAGCAGCAGGCAGTAGCAAAATAAAGCCTCAGCCTTCTGATTACTTCTGAGTTCCGACACAGCACACTGACTCATCTCCTGACAGGCTAGCTTCCAAGTCCCGACTCCCAATGTCTTCAATCTGCAGCTGCTCTTTCCTTCTTCCAGGTCTTCTTTCCAAGTTGTTGTTGACCTAAAAAGCAAAATCCCTGATTCCTGGAAGCCTTTTTCAAGCCATTATTTTGGTGGGAAAAGGCTTCCCAGAACGTGATTGGCTTCTACTGGGGAGATCTCATTGGCTTCCATCCTCTTGAGACTCTTTACTTGATTGGCTCGTAGACCTCGTTTGTGATTGGCTGTAAATGCAATCTATGAGCCAATTAAAAACTGTGGAGCACAGCCAACACTGTGTAATATGGAAGGGCAGCAGAGCTATGCATTGGTTTGTATACTGCAGTGCTGCTCGGGCAGTAATTGCAGTACACAAACTAATCAGAATCCTTGTAGAGGAGCCACAGCTATTCAATGCGGAACAGTGGCTTCGCTTGTCGTTAAATGTGGAGCGTTCCGCTTAATCTGGAGCACTTGGATGCTCATGGTTGAGGCAACAGATATCCTTAAATCCAGGGGCCCCCTTCTCCCCAAACCTCTCAACCTGGAATCATCACAAATCTGGTCAAAACCCCATGAAAAGTAGGTAAAATTGGCCAAAAATCTGGATACTGATTAACATAAAATCTGTATACATAATTAAGTAACCACACCCACTCCAGTGGAATTGTGGGATATCAACATTCAAAAAGCAAATCGAAGAACAGACAATATATTAAACAGCACAAATATAACCAGAATAATAGTGTTTCCTTTTTATTAACATTTAAACTTGTATCAAACTTTGAACTTGAATAAAACTGAAATGCAATTTTCTTTTATAAAAATAAAATTAACTACTATACTAATATTAAATAACACTGCTAAATGTAACAAAATTACAAAATATTAACTAATTATCCAGCATCCATCTGCCTGTCCAGCACTAAAAAAATTTTACACAATTAGGTTCCCAGTCGTTTCTTCTGTGCAGAGTCTGCATGTCCTCCATGTAGTCACGTGGGTTTCCCCCAGGTGCTCCAGTTTCCTTCCACTTCCCAAAGACATGCGGTAGGTGGATTGGACACTCTAAATTAGCCCTAGACATGTGTGCATGCGTGCGTGTGTGTGCCTTCTGTGGAAGGTTAGGCGCCTGGCTGGCAACTTGACACCTTAAAACTCCATTGCCAGTCATAAGCGGACACGTGATCCGCTGTGGTGACCCCTAACTGGGAAAAGCCGAAAGAAGAAGACCACCATTGAAAACACTGCAAGTGCAAAGCTTGATTTATGTATGTTCTCATACATGTGCTGGTGTTCTGCCAAAAAACTATGTTCTTGCCTTTCTTGTGCACAGGCCAGTAGTAACATAGCCAGATGATGTAAGTCTTAAAACGGCCGGTAGAGCAGCCTCTCTTTTTTCTGAGCTGCACACGGGTTGTTTATGTACTATTCTGCGCTATGAAGTAGAGCAGACAGTTATGACCTGTACTCTTTATCTGCCCCATGGATTCCCACACACACACACACACACACACACACACACACACACACACACACACGCAAATACTATATATATCTATTTATATCTATCAATATATATATTTATATATATATATATATATATATATATATATATATATATATATATATATATATGTGTGTGTGTGTGTGTATGGGGTGCCTAAAAATTATGTTAAACAGTATAAGATTGACAGTCAAAGTGTAGATAGGAAAATATCTAAACTGCAGCTTATCTAAACACAAAATATTGACAAAATCTAACCACATTCAAAACCAGTGTTTCTTTGGGAGGGGGGAACAAGCCCCCCCTGCACCCTCCCCAATTAATTATATATTCCAACTCTAAGGTCACACAACAGTAATTAAAAGGCATAATCCCTTCCCTAGTATAACTTCCATTTTGTTACTTTGTGGATTCTATTCCCCCACCAGGTAGTTGGATTAAGTTTTGCATCATAATAAGTGTGCCATCCTACAGTTCAGATATTAAACTGAAGTCCCATCTGCCTGAGCTGGTGGTAGCTCAGGTGGATATAAAAGATTCCATGGCACTTATCAAAGAGATTAGGCAAATTTCCCTGGTGTCCTGGCCAAATTTTCCGTGATCAGTATGAATACCACTTTGGGTTTCCCCTGAAAAGTGGTCATTAGCCTAGTGGGACTAACCTGGTCTACAAGGTTTAAAATAAATAAATAAATAAAATAAGTACATGTTGATACATATGTGATGTTAATAGTAACAGTGCCTGTGGTTTGTGAGAGTATTGCTACCCGATATATGTGACCCCTGTCTGTATGCCCTAGGGGTAATAGAATTTCAGAAGAATAGATCCAATGGCTAAAGCTGCAGTTAAACTGCTATATCCCTGTAGGGAACTCCGCTACCCATGCTGTGCACCCTGCCTTGTGCATACCACAGCTGGACATGATGCTGTAGCTCTGTAGTGCTCAGTCTGCCACTGAAATGAATGTCATCCTTGCACACTTCTTTGTTGGCACACTGAGATTGATCAGACAGCAGTGCACTGCATTACTCCTGTGAATTGCACTCCTGTCTTTATTGGGGACTGGCTAACTTCCAAATCGCTTCTTCTGCAGAGTAGGTAGGCTTGTTCTGCATCTTACTCCCATAGTGTACTTGCTGTGGTAAGAAATGGTACCCATCCGCTGTTAGAAACAAAATATTGCGTGCCGGGTTAAACTTTCTACACCGGTACTAAATGCATCGATATGTATCTAGCATCTCAGTATTGTATACTGTGATGTGTTGTTCTGTTTATAATACTAAAGTAATGGAGTTAATTAGTATAAACTAACTGCACAGCTGCTGCTATCATATGTGATACAAGGCAAGAGTAAAAGCATTTGAGAAAATAAGATGAAAAACCTTCAGGTGTATATACAAGAAGGCTAACAGATTTCTAGCCTTTTTTTCTACTTAAGATCAAATAAAGAAAACTTGTTGGAACAGTGGCGCATTTGGGCTTAGATGGCACATAATTAAGTGTGTTAAAATGGTGCTAAAAAGAGTGGAACAGACTAAATAAAAAATACATAATGTTTAGATGTGGTAAGTAAACAAAACCAGCCAACCATTGTTTTTCACTGCTTCCCAACTTTGTAATTACTCAGCGTTCCACCTCCTATAGAGCTGTTTTGCTATACCTGTGTCTCCAGTCCTTCAGTTATGAGCTAATAATTAAAGAATCATCCACATTTGTGTGTGGGTAATGCAGGATTTACCCACGTTGGAGTAGTTTGATCATGAGGGTGAAGCCAGAGTGATTAAACAAAGCTGTGGGAAAATTCTGCATTAGCCACATACAGCAGTGGATTATTGCTGTTATACATTGACATTTAGAAAAAAAATCTTACCTTTTCTCAATAATGTTATTGCATTAAGAGTAATTACTGCTCTTCTGATGGCTTCAGGTAATCTGGGGCACTCCATTAATATACTGCACATGCTCTGCAGGTATACTGGAACAGCTGTACAGAATGTTGTTGTCTCTGGGCTCACCACTAACCATTGAGGACTGAAGTTAAGTGAGTTGTCATGGAACTGATTGTACAGTTCCCGGCACAGAAAGCTATGAGTTTTTATATGTGTATATGTATACATAAATACTGCTGTAACCTGCTCTGTGGTGCACACTATTAGGTTAAGACTTTTTAGAAGCAGTTTGAATTCCCTTAACAGCGTACAGAAAGTCAGCTAATGTGTTTCTTTCTGTAGAGACAGAAGAATGCAAGTTTATCACCAAAAGATAAACTCCTTTGCTTCTTTTTCTACTGGAAGAAACACATTTGCATGCTTTCTGTATGCCACTAAGAGGAGAATTCAAGCTGCTTCTAAAAAAAATCTTTAACTAATAGTCTGCTACATAGAGCAGGTTACAAGGGTAGCATTATGGTGCCTTTTCCAATATAAAGACCAGCCGCATAGCAATAGGACTTCTTTGTATTGGAATATGCTCTATTTACAACTGGCATACTGGCTGGGCTGTCCAATCAGCTTACTAATATTTGAGTAGAAATAGGACTTTATTGTATAATTCTGATTTTATATAACTGTTAGCTGCTGTAGTTTCTGCTCTGTTAGCTACTGCATGCCTTGTTTTCTTATCATTAGTATTAGGTGCAGTTTTCACTTTCTTCTGCTGTTTGCAAATTTTTCCTGTTGTATTTTTTAATTACATACATTTCCCTTTAATGCTTCAAGGTTGTAATGTAGTATGCATTATGAATATGGTAACAGTAATGTACTTTTATGCTGCTGCCTTACAGCCTTCTGTAAATGATTTAAGATCTTGGCAAAAGCTGCTAATAGCAATGTGACAGTAATTGTTGAGTAAAGTTTCACTATTTAAACGGAATTATTTAGCTAATGTATTGCATCTGCATTTTATGACTTGTTTGGTTTTTCTGCAGTCCTTTATATAGCTCTATTTCACTAAATGTGAACACTGTCCTGAAAATACAGAGCATGAAATTCTTATCCGACAGCTGTGCAAATAACTGTTTTCTGTTTACTAAATTGGCTGTTAAATGAAAAGCAAATTTTCTTAATTTCTTGTTAGGCTCATTGCTTTGAAATGTTAATTATTGTACAGTAAAGGATCGCAGTTTGTGTGCAATAGAGGACTTTTGTGTGGGGAAATTAAAAAAAGTGCTCTTGTTCTGCATGATAATTGAGAGGTGTAATCCTGTAACTAACTGTAAAGTAAACATCTGCTGCATTTAAGTTGTTGCTGTTCTCCCTCTGCTAAAGCCTGTGCCACCCCTGCATGGATACTTAAGTAACTGGCTCAGAGCAGATGTGAGGAGCATACCTCTCCATTGCAGCCAGCTGTCAGAGCTACGCAACCCACAGCGGCACCTTACCTTCAGATGTAAGGTGGGAAGCTGGCTGCCATCAAAGCCCACAAAGGATAAGAGGCTACTGGCAGTGCCTTCTTCCCTCTAGGATACTGTGTCTTACGTCTCTTTTGCTTTTTTGACACCAGCAGTCTGCAGGTCAGATCTCACATGTAAAAGGATTGCAAAGAACTATCAACGTGCTATGAGCCCATTGCCCCATCTTTTTTTTATTTTAATGAAGGGCATCATTTTTTCTCAGTGATATTTTTCTTTGATGTTCTTAGTAAAATTCAGAAATGATTTTATGTGTTCTCTATTTTGATATGTACTATTTTAATCTAGTCTTATTACTAGAGCTTTTGCTTGACATACGCATTTAATTTCAGCATGCATGAGGTATTGTTTTTAGCCTGTATGTGCAGTGTACAAATCTCTGAATATGATGTTAGATGGTGACATACACATCACATTCTAATATTACATTAAATCAGAAGTGTTATTGCAAGCAGTATGCAAGCTGATATGGGCAACAATGAATGTACCTTTATGGTGATTTTGTTTTCTGTTCTAACAGAAATGAAAACAAGCCATTCTTTCTCTTTGTGTCATTCATCCAAGCACATACGGCACTTTTTGCCTCCCCTGATTTCAGAGGTAAAAGCATGCATGGATTGTATGGAGATGCTGTGGAAGAAGCAGACTGGAGTGTCGGTAAGCTGTTGTAAATGGATATTAATACCATTCGAAATTCATATTGACTGTTTTGTCTGTCAAGTATTTATTCACATAAATTCTTTTTAAAACTGAATAGATAATTTAGATTTTCTGCTTTGGAACAGCATGCCAGCTCTCTTCAATTCATGCTAAATTGTAATGGCTGACAGCTATGTGCTTAATTCACTGTGCTGATTTTTTTTTTATTTTGACCTGTACATTGCATATAACTGGGGTATGAGGAGCTGCAGTACTACGGAGTACAAAGAAACTTGGATTGGATTAAAAAGTGCTTGTGCAGAGTTCTGTAAAAAAATATCATTCCAATAAAATACTTTTGTTTACAAAATTATTACTTGTATACCCTCCCCATGTGACTCCTTTGTTGGCCATATTTCAGACCACGTTATTGCCACAGTAGTACTTCATCTGTTTCAGTGATGATTTTTGTCCCCTTCTGTTGATTCTCCTGAATACCCCTGTGCACTGAAACCATAACAGTTGCAGGCCTCGGCTTTTCTAAGAATTAGCTTTCATAGGTCCTCCTCCTTGTGTTTAGATTATATGGTAGGAGTTGGCTCCAACTGAGTCTGGGGCTGCATCAGAGTGATAGATCAGCAGCTACTATTTGGACAGCCAGTAAACCCTTTTTCTCTCTTTATAAGAGGTGTAGATAGCTGTTCTTGTGCCTGATGCCATCAAATGATCTGGTGTCTCCCTCAAAAAAAAAATCACGAGAAATCTCTCCTTTTAAACTGTAGCAAACTGGTTGTTAAAATAGCAGCTACTGCAGTTTATGCCACATACACAATATCGGCATGCATTTCTGAATGTCAGTAGTGCACTAAAGGCACGGAGCAGTTCAGTTCTGATGGCAGTTACAATACCAACCTTCATTTCTGAGTGCTAGTAATGCCCGGAGGAAGACTGATCAACACCTGCCAATTGTGTCCCCTAGCACTTTGTACGTGGGACATCTGTTCCCTTCACCACACCCTAGCTATGCCTTTGCTGTTATTATATTTTTGTGGGTATGGTAAAGTACACTGACCTTATGGATACATTTACATAGTTCACAGACACATTTGCCCCCCCTGCAGCTAGTGAGATTAATTTGTCTGTTGCAAGCCCAACTTTTATAAGGTTAACAGTCAGGCAATGCCACATGTTTCTTCTCTCTTTTTCAGGTTGACCAGTCTGTTTTTTGGCATTCTCATTTTGTCTTCAAAAGACTTGTGACTTTGGAAGTAGCTATTGTTGGGCTTCTTTGTTATTATTTTCATTAATTAATTATTCTTAGTAATTTTTGTTTACTTTGTTGGAAACTGTCAGTGATGGTCCAATGAACAGCTCCTCTGCTGAAGTTTCAGGGTCAGAAGGTATAGAATCATCCATACATTTTCTAGCCAGTGATAGTATCATAAAGGATATGCAGTGTAGTTAAAGAACATGATTTCTTTCACATTGCAATGGCAAAAATATTGGTTGGGATTCAAAGAGATGCAGTCACAAAAAAAACATATAAGTGTAGCTAACATGTAACTCCGGTACAGAAAGGGCACTGGGGTAGACTTAGCAATTGCAAAGTTATCTCCAGGGAAACAGTTGGCCCACAGCATAAAACACTGGCTGCCAGAATCAGCTTCAGGCAGTGGCCAGGGAAGGCTGTAAGGTCAACAGAGACTAGGCTGAAAATCTGGATGCTGACTGGAGAGAACATACAGCAGCTATATTTCCCTGTCTCCACAGATCTGTTTGCTAATGTAGTTCATCACCAATATGAACAACGGTGAACTCAGATGCACTCCCACTCTCACTGGGAACTCTTCAGTGAGTACAAATACTGTTCATATTTGTGTTATTGAGTCCTTGTATATTGCATTGATTCTGCCAATGTTTCCTGAACTTCAAACTATCACAGGACTGCTCAAATTATCTTTCTTGGGATTTTGCGTATGCTTTCTCCAAATGTAGGAATGCCCACTTGGACTGCCTCCTCTCTAGCTTCTTGCCAGCTATCTGTCTGACTGCAAATATTAGGTCCGTTGTGCGGCATCTGATCTGCTCATTTCCCATCTTACTTTCTACTGCTCTACATATTCATTTATGAGTCCTCCTCTCCTGCACATTCATGCAGTCTAACAGGAGTTTAATACCTCTGCACTGCCCACAGTTGTGAATGTCCCCTATTTTTTGTACACTGGCCATAGAATGCTTATTCTCCAGTCATCTAGTATACATCCTTCTGTATATACCGCTATGAGTATCCTCAGAATCCATTTCTTTCTTAATTCACTCAACATCTTAATCATAACTGCTGTGAACACATTTCAGCCTACTGCTTTCCCTGGCATCATTTTCCATTGTGCTGTTCTTTCTTCTTATAGAGTAAGATCTTATTCCTGTCTCATCACAGACTGTGTATGAGGCAGTACATCTTCTGTTACTTCATTCAGTAGCTTCTGGATGTTCATAGGTAGGTACTAGACTATTGGCCCTAGGGCCTATATATGCCTAGCCAAACGTTACCCTGGCTTTTGCCACCCAAGAAAATTATTTTCTTGTGCCCCTGTCAAGCAGAGACACAGAAGTGATCCCCGGGGTGAATTTCCTATCTCCCATCCAATCATCAAGATTTTTCTTGAAGAGTGCTAATGAGGAGCTTTGTCTGATATAGATAGGTAGTTTGTTCCAGAGTATGGGAAGTCTCTGGGACAGGAATCTATCCCTCCAGCATGTTTTGTTTATTGTGGTGATAAGGTTTAGGTCCCTAGAGCGTGTAGCTCAGAGGGATTGGGATTTCTTTAAGTGGAGCATGTCCAACAGCTCTGGGCTTGACATAGCTTTGTATGTTAGGCAGAGATCGCCTCTGAGTAGGCGATATGCGACAGAATAAAACTGGAGTTTTTTGAGACGGTCTGTGTAGGGCATCTGCTTGAGGCCGATAATCCTCTTTGTGAGGTATTTCTGCGGCCTTTCCAGTTGTTGTAGATGTCTTGTAAGGTATATACCAAAAGGTGCATTGTACTCTATAATGGGTCTAATGAGTGGTGAGTAGAGGGGAACAATGACCTCTTTTTTCCTGGATGAGAAACCTTTTGTGATGAGGTGTGCCACGTAGAAGGATTTCCTAACTACTGTGGCGATGTGATTATCAAAGGAGAGACTACTGTCCACCTGTGTCCCAAGGTCTCTTATCACACTTTCAGTGTTAAGTAGACTACTGCCTGTGTGGTAGTTTATGGGTACAGAGTTTTTACCAAAAGGGATGACAATGCACTTTTTAGCATTGAGCTTGAGGCCATGGCTTTGACACCAGGCATCTGTCTCAGTAAGGCCCTTTTGTAGGATGTTCACATCATTAGGAGTTTTGATTATGGCTCCTAGTTTGCAGTCATCTGCGAACTTTGTTAGCCAAAGACCGTCTGTGTTAGCCTGTACTTCAGAGAAGTAGATACCAAACAGGAGAGGAGCCAGGAATGAACCCTATGATACTCCACTTGTCAGTGGTCTGAAGTTGGATTTAGAGTCTGCTACTTTAGTTCTGTCAGTGAGCCAGTTGGCAACCCATCTTGTGACATAGGGATTTATATCTAGTTTAGTGAGTATATATAATTCTAGAGTGGGGGATGGTGTCGAAAGCCTTGGCTAGATCTAGATAGGCTGTGTGAACCACCTTACCCTCATCTACGGCTTTGGTGACCGCTTCAAAGAAGTCTATCAGGTTTAGGAGACATGATCTGCCTTTTACAAACCTGAACTGGGTAGGGTCCAGAGTTTGGAGATTACCAATGTCATTGTTTATAAGTTCCATGATGATACATTCCATAGCCTTGCAGACCAGGCTCGTCAGGCTAATGGGTCCGTGGTGGCTCCCCATTTGTGGAGTGGAATAACCGTTGCTGTGTGCCATTCAGTGGGCACAAAGCCTGAGTTGAGGCTATGATTGAACGTGGTACTTAGGTGGGGTGCCAGTTCGCTCTGTAGTTCATGTAGAATGCAGCCTGGGATGTAGTCAGGTCCCATGGATGCAGTGTTCTTGGCTTTGGAGAGTGTTTTTTTACCTGTGCAGCTGTGATAACAGGAACTTTGCATTCTTCCGGTATAGAGATGGGCCCTTTAGGGGGTGAGAGATGGGTAAAGTTAGCACTGAACCTATCTGCCAGGATATTGGCAATATCAGTTGGTTCTGTATATTTAGTGCCATTGTGCTGTAACTCAGAGCAGATCTGAGTGTTGCCATTGAGATTCTTGACATAGCTATAGAATGCTTTGTGGTTGTCTTTAGAATCAGTGGCAAACAAGTTATATTGATCTGTTTCAGATGTCCTTTGGATTGGTGAGTAGGTTGTTGCTGGCATCTCTTATGAATGGTGTGTGATGACTATCTTCTTTATCTTTGTCTCATTTGCTCCATCTCTTTCCTTAAGCTGGTAGAATGCTTTTGATGCCTTCTTCGTTGCTATTTTGACTGCTCTCTTTGTTAGCAAATCAGTATTCCTTCTTAGCCATATGCATCTTTTCTATCTCTCACTTCTTGTATGCCTTTTTTCTTTGGATAACTTCCTGGAAGTCTGCATTTCACCACCAGCTGTCCTTATGTACCCCACATCTATACTTGACTCAGTTGCATATGCATTTTGTAGTCTTCACACATACTGTTTGGAGATGCTGCTATTCATCTTCTTCAAGTCCACCTGTTTCCTCTTCCTGAAGTGCTAGAGACCTTAGTATTTCCTTTGATGCTTTGTGCTTTCACTTCAGATAACTTTCAGGTGTTCAACCTAGTCTCTATTGAACTTAGAGCCTTCTCTGGTCACTGTTCCTGTGAATTGCACTCTTGTCTTTATTGGGGACTGGCTAACTTCCAAATTGCTTCTTCTGCAGAGTAGGTAGGCTTGTTCTGCATCTTACTCCCATAGTGTACTTGCTGTGGTAAGAAATGGTACCCATCCGCTGTTAGAAACAAAATATTGCGTGACGGGTTAAACTTTCTACACCGGTACTAAATGCATCGATATGTATCTAGCATCTCAGTATTGCATACCTGTGATGTGTTGTTCTGTTTATAATACTAAAGTAATGGAGTTAATTAGTATAAACTAACTGCATAGCTGCTGCTATCATATGTGATACAAGGCAAGAGTAAAAGCATTTGAGAAAATAAGATGAAAAACCTTCAGGTGTATATACAAGAAGGCTAACAGATTTCTAGCCTTTTTTTTCTACTTAAGATCAAATAAAGTAAACTTGCTGGAACAGTGGCACATTTGGGCTTAGATGGCACATAATTAAGTGTGTTAAAATGGTGCTAAAAAGAGTGGAACAGACTAAATAAAAAATACATAATGTTTAGATGTGGTAAGTAAACAAAACCAGCCAACCATTGTTTTTCACTGCTTCCCAACTTTGTAATTACTCAGCGTTCCACCTCCTATAGAGCTGTTTTGCTATACCTGTGTCTCCAGTCCTTCAGTTATGAGCTAATAATTAAAGAATCATCCACAATTGTGTGTGGGTAATGCAGGATTTACCCACTGTTGGAGTAGTTTGATCATGAGGGTGAAGCCAGAGTGATTAAACAAAGCTGTGGGAAAATTCTGCATTAGCCGCACACAGCAGTGGATTATTGCTGTTATACATTGACATTATTTAGAAAAAAAATCTTACCTTTTCTAAATAATGTTATTGCATTAAGAGTAATTACTGCTCTTCTGATGGTTTCAGGTAATCTGGGGCACTCCATTAATATACTGCACATGCTCTGCAGGTATACTGGAACAGCTGTATAGGATGTTGTTGTCCCTGGGCTCACCACTAACCATTGAGGACTGAAGTTAAGTGAGTTGTCATGGAACTGATTGTACAGTTCCCGGCACAGAAAGCTATGAGTTTTTATATGTGTATATGTATACATAAATACTGCTGTAACCTGCTCTGTGGTGCACACTATTAGGTTAAGACTTTTTAGAAGCAGTTTGAATTCTCTTAACAGCGTACAGAAAGTCAGCTAATGTGTTTCTTCCTGTAGAGACAGAAGAATGCAAGTTTTTCATCAAAAGATAAACTCCTTTGCTTCTTTTTCTACTGGAAGAAACACATTAGCATGCTTTCTGTATGCCACTAAGAGGAGGATTCAAGCTGCTTCTAAAAGAATCTTTAACTAATAGTCTGCTACATAGAGCAGGTTACAAGGGTGACATGAGAAAATGATTTCTTCACCACTGTAGGCATGTGATGGTCAAAGGCCAGATTGCTGTGTGTGTATGTCCCCAAGTCCCTGACTACTGAGTTGACTCTTAGGGGTGTGTTGTTAGTAGCATAGTTACCGTGAGTAGATAACTTCCCAAAGGATAGTGTTATGCTTTTCTTATCATTTAGTTTTAGTCCACGGCTCTGACACCAGTTATTTCACTGTTTCAGCTTTCCTGGAAGGCATTAGTGTTAGTGGGGAATTCTACGGCTGCTCCTAATTTGTGGTCATCTCCACTTTGGTCAGCCAGCAGCCCTTGATGTTCTCATTGGCATCAGAGATGTAGATAACAAAAAGGAGCAGTCCCAGGACCAATCCCTGAGGGAATGTGCTTGTGATTGCCTTCTTTGAAGAGGTGGACTCCCCAATTCTAAGTTCCTGTGTCCTGTCTGTGAGCCAGCTGGTTATCCATCGGGTTACATAAAGATTTATATCTAAGCTCTTGAGTTTGTCATCAATGTCCGAGTAGTGTAATGTGTCAAATGCCTTCTCCAGTTCAATGTAGGCAGTGTTCACCACTTTCTCCTCTCGATTGCTTTGCTGACCTTCTCAAAGAAGTCCACCAGCATGAGTAGGCATGACCTGCCCTTAACGAAACCAAACTGGGTTGGGTGCAGTGTCTGGAGGTTTTTTGTCATTATTGATCGTTTCCATGATAATTGTTTCCAAGGCTTTGCATATGAGACTAGTGAGACTTATTGGTCTGTAGTTTCCAGGGTGTGTAGATGGCTCACCTTTGTACAGAGAGGTGATAGTTGCTGTTCTCTATTCATGAGGCAGGAAGCCTGTTTGGAGGGTATGGTTAAACAATGATTGATTCCAGAGGGCCTGAGAGACCATGTTTCATGCTATATAGAAGGCATCCTGGGATATGATGTGGGCCCATCAATGCAGTATTCTTGGCCTTAGAGAGAGCATTGAGGGACCTGTCCTCAAGTGATAGTAGGGAGAGTTATATTTGATGGTATTTCCTGAGGGGAGGCTGAGAGGGGGATAGAGGGGTAAAGTTAGAGCTGAATTTGTCTGCAAGTAGGTTTGCTATATCTTCTGGCTCAGTATGGGTAGCTCCATTAACAATGACCTCTGCACAACATTGTGTATTGCCTTGAGGTTGTGGACATAGCTAAAGAATGCTTTGCAGTTGTCCATGGCCTGAGAGGCCAAATTTACCTTAAATTTGGCTTTGGAAGATTTTTATTTGTCCTCTGAATTGTTTATTTGGTTTGATGAGAATGATTTTATCGTGTTGGTTGCTACGCCTCCTAATTTTTTGCAACAATTTTCTTATTTCTGTTATACAGCCTATTGATCGTATGGTTACACTAGGTTGGATTGTTTTTTTAATTAGTTGTATATTTATTCCTGGTGAGTACAGCTACCTATATGCAGTTATTAATATGCTTGCACAGTGTTTCTTTGAATAGTTCTGCATAGGCAGTAGTGTTCTCATGGTTTAAGGGTGCATGAAATGTTGGCAGATTATTAGTTAATAGTTGGAAGTTAGCCTTAGAGTAGTTCCTGAACATTCCAGGGTTTTCCGGGGTTCTGAGTTTTAATTTTTACTTCAACAGAGACTGTTTTGTGGTCTCACCTTATCAGGGAGGGCATTACACTAGGGGGTGTGCAGAGCTCTGTCATATTAGCGAGTACCAAATCCAGTGTTTGTTCCCCTGGTCAGCATATTGACAATCTAGTACATGGAGTTTGTGTTTACAAATCCAGGAATCTCTGTGCCTGCACATTTGGTGTCATATATGATTCTCAGTTAATAATTTCATAATTCAAGTCACCTATATGAATATGGTGTCAGGTTGGATGGTGAATGTGGAGAAGCTCATGTGCATGAGTCAAATGAATCTGCATTCTCATTCAGGAGACTACATCTAGACCATATACTTGCCCATTGCTCTTGATCACTGCGTCCACCACCTGTTCCAGCTGCAGCTGAACCACCTCAGACGATGCAGGTGATCTACTTGTCAGGGAGGCATCTGGACTCTCCTCTCTTGAGGAACTTCCAGCTTTACTGCCCTCTTTCTCCTCAGAAACAATCTTGGTATGGGGAGGGTAATGAATGAGATACTTCCTGAGATTTCAGTCATTTGGCAATGCATTGAGAAGATACATTAGGAATGTTGGCAGAAGTGAATCTATCTTGAAAATATGTATGTATAGGGCATAGTTCTGCATGTGACCAGTACTAAACATGCTTGGCTGCTAGCTTTTCCAGCCTGCTATGAATTGGTGATACAGTTAATGACACTCTCAACTTGTGCTTAAAGAGAAAGTGCACATTATAGAACTTTGAGTGGTTTTAAGGTGAGATATTAGAACAACTATACAAGTCACATCAGAGAACGGTGAGTGGTGTAAGATGAGATATTAGAAGAACTGTACAGGTAACATTCCCATACAAATGAAACATTAGTTGTGAGACAAACAGCAGGCTGCTGTGTGCCCCTGTTCAACTGCATAGTAACAAAAGCAATGGCTCAGTTGTATATGCAGACATATTAGGTTGTTTACAGGCACCAAACTGCGGTGGTGGTGCTGCGGTAGCATTGTCGCCTCATAGCAAGACGTTGTCCAGTTCGATTCTCAGCTAGAGCGTCTTCTGTGTGGAGGCATACGTGAATGGCATGTGCATTCGTTGAAGGTTGTGCGTCAGGGCTGGTAACCCGGTATGTAAAAATCCACTACCAATCGTTAGCAGACAGGAGTTCTGCTGTGGCAACCCCTAACCAGGAAAAGCCGAAAGACACAAACAAACAGGCACCATAAGATGGTGCAGAGTAACCCACCCCCATACGATTTTCCAGCAGAAACTCGCACCAAATGGATTTTGTGTATATAATTAAGTGCCTCCAACACCTCTACCTGAAAATTAAACTCTACACAGTTACTAACACATACCTAAACTGAACCTTGAAATCTACCTGCAAGTAGTGAAATGCTATAGTATAATCCCACTCCGCAATGTCCCACATCACATGGAATGTGCATGTATCACAAAGTGTCTCCACCTACACTTGACAGTGAAGCTATGCACACTAGCCTACACATAACTAAGACGACCGTGTTGGATACCTGTCAGTCCAAAGCACACTGTCAAACATAAAACAAAAAGGTAAAAAAAAGCATTCACGGTATAATCTAGGGCACTGGTATATAACCTTTACTTCTAAGGCTTGGGGATCTTCAGAGTTTCTATGCAGCAGGTCATCATACTGATGACTGCACTGCCCTTATATGCCCACAGTTGAGGACATTTTCTCTACCCAGTCATATTCACTTTTTTGAAAGCTCCACCAAAGTCAGTAGTAGGTGCTCCTTGAACAGGCAGTGAAAGGTACGCAGCATGGTCTTGCTCTCCTTCGCACACCACGCAAAGACTCTTTGGTAGTTACTGGCAAAAGCCATCATTATCCCAAATATGCTCATCAAGTGATGTCAGTTTTGCAAGGAAGAAAATAGTTGCATGTGAATTGTGCTTAAAACATAATTTCGGAATAGCCCACCCCCACAAGTTCTCAGAATCATGCATAGACTGAACTTCTCACCATAACTGCATTGTAGCAGAATGTTACAGTTTATAGACATTCATGTCACCCGACCGAATATTGTCTGTTTCATGCAAGCGGGAATAAGTCTGAGTTGTTTTAGTGCCACAGCAGTACTTTTTGTGCTAAAGTGAACAAATTCTGGAACTCATTCTTATATTTTTCAGTCTTCTTAGGAGGAATATCAGCATTTTGTGGATCTGTAAGCAGCTCCTGTGAGGTACACAGCACTCATATGGTAATCATCTTTGTCTGCCTTCTTAAGAATGTTCATTCTTTGCAGGGAGTCGCACACTATAAGGCTATAAATATTGCTTGCAAGTGTATAGGTATATAGATTGTACTGGAAACGGGGCAGCCCATGATATTAAGAAAACTTGTCCCTGTATCTTCCTGTCAGTATATATGATAAGGATATGGACTGAATAATCTATATTCTGGCCTTCAATGGTCATGAAGTCATTCCTGTTGCTACATATGTATCCTACATGGTAAGGTAGTGCCCCAATGGTTCCCTGCTTCTCCCTACTGTTACCATCAGAAATGGCTGCAATACCTTGTGTGTGTGTGTGTGTGTGTGTGTGTGTGTGTGTGTGTGTGTGTGTGTGTGTGTGTTTATATATTTTTATGTAAATATATATAACTGTATATACATATATATATATATATATATATATATATATATATATATATATATATATATATATATATATATAGATACATATATATATTTATATGGCTCGGGACCATATGATCGAAGTTTTGTAATCTAAAACATTTAAAAAAAGAAGAAAAAAAACAAAAACAAATTAAAACACATATATGTGGAGGGGCAAGCCCCCCTACAGCCCCCCCGCTATTAAAATATACCAACTCCAAGATCACACTACAGCGAGGAAAAGGGAATATTTCCACTCTGCGCTGTACAGAGATCTCCATTTAAATGTTCAAGGTTTTAGAACTTCGATCATATGGTTTCGGCCATATGAAATTCGAAGTTCTGAACTTCAATCATTTAACTAGGACCCATATGTTTTTGTGTGTATATATATATATATGTATATATATATATATATCATCACCATCATCATCAGCATGGGGTCAGGGTATCATGTTAACTGTCGCCAACTCTCTCGATTCAGTGCCACACTCCTGCCTTCTTCAACACTCATACCTGACTGTCGCAGATCTTCTTTCACACAGTCCATCCACCTCTTTGCAGGATGTCCTTGCTTCCTCTTACCTTCTTCCAGTCTGTCCCAAATCTTCCTCACCAGGTTGTCTTCTGCTTTTCTACATGTGTCCAAACCACCGTAATCTGTTCTCTTTGATCTTTTTTGCAATTGAAGCTACTTTGGCTTCTGCTCTTATGTCCTCATTTCTTCGTCTGTCCCGCAGTGTGTATCCTATATATATAGGACCTAATATGATAGATGAGCCCAGTTAAGAGTGTATGGACACCAAGCTCCAAGTCATTTGCTGTGCCTTTTCCTGTATTTGGCCCTATAGCTTCATTATGACATACCCACATAGCTCTTCATTCAAATATAGTATGGTATAAGTAGGTCACCACTTCCTAATTTTACCAATAGTATACAGTCTGTAGCTTTGTGTCATGTGTTTACACATCTAGAAGATGGAGTGGATGGCAGAAACTGGACAATGCCAGCTTTCTTGAAAATGATGCCTTGATGAAGGTACTCAGAACCTATGAGTGGCAGTCACAAGGGGAGGGAGAGAGAATGCTGATCAACCTTATAGGAGTAGGAGTGGCAGAGAGTGGTCGATGACATAAAAGCAGTGGGACGCCACACTTCTAGAGTACCTTATGTCACAGTGCAAAAAAACAACAGATTGGCCCTGGGTTATGGTCACAGTGATATTGTATTGAAGGAGGATGTAGTCTATACCCATCACCTTGAACCACCCATTTCCACCTCTAATAACATGTTCTCGCACCCAGCATGGACATGTGTGTGTTTTTTCACAGCTATATCATTGGTTTCCCCAGCCACCTGTGTGCATGATGATGACCGAGACCTACCGTACCTTCTCTCCTGTCTGGCATAAATAGAAATGTCTGATTCGTAGTGTAGCCAGATCATGCAGTCATTAAAATTGCCTGACACTCGCAGTGCATGCAACATGTTCATTCTCTGTGACCCCACACTGTCACTCTGTGCTTGTCAGGGCCCAAAGACGATAAATCACTGTTCACCTGTGCTGCTCTTTACTGTGCCTTTCACTTTCTCTGTGGCTATTAGTGCTGAGGTTGAGCCTATCTATTGTTGGACAATGGTGTTGCAGCTCCATCCCTGCTGGCAATGTTTGTATGTAGAGTCCATCCATAAAGATATCCTTTGACTTCCCCAGCTGCTTCTTCAAGAGCATATTATGAAGAATGTGAAAGAGGCTAGGAAAACCTAGTAGGCTGTGGCAGGGTCATACCGAAACATCTCCCTAAATATGTCAAGACAACAGAAGTGAGCATCTAAGCAGGCAAAACACATGCCGTGAATGTGTGCATATGTGTGTGTGAGATCTTATATTGGAGTCTGTGGGTTCCATTCAAATATCATAAGCAAGAGCTCTGATGGGTATCCAATACCACCTGCAACACAGGATCAACATGCAAGAGGAAGCTACATTTGGACACGCTCTGTATGTAGCCATGTACCTTACTGTCCTCCATAGCTAGCCATAGTGTCTCATTTGCCAACTAGATGGTGATGCAGAATTTTATTATACAGGAGATGGTGATATACGTGACTTATGTGCACAAGTTGGCTGTTTGGACACACCGATTATGATCCCACATGTGTTACACATTATTTGGCAGTTTATGGAATGGTAGCCCTTGTTAAATCGTTATTGACAGTGGACCAGGTGGGGCCTTTATTGCTACATGTGTTCAAGCTGTAGCACCAAGTGCCTCAAGGAGGTGGGCGATGTTGTGGAAGACACATACGGTATTAGCTGTCTCCTGTGTTGTGCTAGGAAACTTCATATACTCATGGAAATGTAGAAGCATAATGCTGAGAAACTTGATAAGTATTTTGGAGGTAGAGGCCTGTGAAATATGCAGTATGTCTCCTGTGGGTTTCTGAAAGTTTTCTATATCTAAGATAGAAAGAACTGTATATACCTTGACTTCCACTCCTATAGATTTAGTGTATAGGCAACACATGCCAGCTTAGGCCTGTAGGATGTCCTGATCTATTCTGAAGTGATCAGAACTCTCCTAATAAACACCTCGTGCATGTCAGTGACAAGCCACAGTGCTAGTAATTAGCATGTGCTTTTTCATGACCAATGTTGCTACTCCTATTGCTCTTGCCATTGGCACCTGTGTGCTTTACCCTTAAATAGTCCAGTCCGTAGTACACCACAGTTTCCCTCACATATGACTATGAATTGAAACTGTGTTCAGCTCTCATCATTAGGAGCTCATTTCCCTTCCTAGTTTCATTTGCATGCCAGCATGAGGTCATTTACATATTTCTTTTACAGCACACTTGTGCTTCTTACAGTTTAGCAAAGTGCTGGGCTGTGAATCATTGCCAGTCTGTACCTAGCAGCACCTTGCTGGTGCAAGCACAAATGCACACTACGTACTGTGCAACTTGTCTATTAATCTCATCACTTGTGTTTGTGCTGGCTTCAGTAAGAGTCACTATAGCATTTGGAATATTTTACCACTCTTTCTCAGGCTAATCAAGCTTAATCAACAGAAAGCTTTTTGAAGCCGTAATGTGTGGTTGATGGCTGCAAATGATATCTTCTGGCTTGCTACAAATTGCATCTTCTGGCTGCTAATAAAATATCTGCCTGCAACATGGAAACAAAAGTATTGTTATCAGCACACACAAAAATATTTGGCAATAAAAATGCTTGCTTGGAAGGGTGTTTTCTGAATCCAAGATCGTGAATGTCTAGTAAGTAACCCTCTCCATGGAGCTCCTAACTAAAATCATCTATACCAGGATATAAGCCATTGAACCTCAATGAAAAGGTGATAAATCTGCAAGTGAAAGTGGCCTTCATCTAATGGAATCTTAAGTGAAGAGTTCCAGTTCACTATCTTTGTACAAATCACTAAAACTATCCCTAAACAACTTTAGGAGCCTTCACCATGTGTAAACCGCAGGCCTGAAGACATCATTACATCAAACTGTAAGCACAACTGGATATTGAAAACAGACTACAATATCATAGAAAATGGATAGTATGGAGTCACAGACCACTAAAAAACAAAACTTTCAGCATTAGCCTCTCCTGAAAAAGTAGTTGCATCCAAAAGGGAGAAAACAAACAACAACAAGCAAATAAATCCAACCCTAAACAAAAAACAGAAGCCAGGTTCCACATGAATGAGCTTAAGCAGGCTCTTTTACTACTTCAGACAGCAGTTCAGAGCTTTTGCAAACAACTCTCCAAATTTGGTAAGACAATTAACCAAATAGAAGAACACGTGGACCAGTTGGAACAAAAAAGTCAAGTTAATGAATATCAGCTAGATAAATTAAAAGAGGAGCTGAGTGCCAAAACTGCAGCAATAACTGAAATGCAACAAAACTCATTGATTTAGAGGCGAGGAGCCGATGGAACAACATTCTGATAAGGGGATTAGCAGAACATTACGAAAATCATTTAATAAATGTGTCCAAACAAATCTTTGAATCCCTTATGCGAGCCAACGTAAACACCACTGAAATAATAATTGAGAGGGCTCATCGTGCACTACACAAAAAACAAGACTTCACCACTCCAAGACAAATATACATGAAGCTTTTAAACTTTCAAGATACACAGATAATCCTGATTGCAGCCAAGAAATAAAAGCAAATTATTTGGAATGGCCATAAGATCTCCATATCACAAGACCTTCCACTTGCCATTAAAGAAAAATGATAAAAGTTTTCACCATATTGTGCAGATCAGATAAAAAGAAAAGTTAAATTTCAGATGCGTTACCCTAACACCTTAATCTTCTATAACAATGACATCAAATTTGCAGTCGACTTGCCTAAAGAGGCAAAATCAGCATTCATTAAGTGCTTCTGTAAAGCACCAGAATTGTAAAATCTTCCTTATAGTTAAAAATAAAAAAAAAGAAAGAACTTCTTCATTGGCGCAGATACCAGAGTCATTACTTCTCCCTCGTTTAAAATTGAGAGATTTTGCTTCATTTAAATTCTTGATGTTAATCAGACCGAAATGCACTTATATCTTAAGGATGAATGGAGAGGAACAAGTTGCCTGTATTTTGTTGGGTTGTAGGAGGTTCATTCTCACACAACTTCCTGCTGTAACATCAAAGTCTGCCCCCTATATCCTCACATTACCAACAAAGCTAAGACTCGTGAATATCTCTCTAGCTTTAGCAAGAAAAGCAAACAAGCTCATTCAAGGCTCCCTTTTAATGCAGCTGCTCATCAGAGCAAATCAAGGCTGACGAGTCTTTAAGGGTTTTTTCAAGCAAAATCATCTTGTCTTAATGTAAGTACTTAGCCCTCAACGGCTACAAATGGAAAGTTTATTTTCTCCCTTGTGTCGCACCTAAACTAGACTGATTTTGACAGCACATATGGCTAATTGTAGTTTATAAAGAGAAGGGGCACGACAACGTATAGAGCGAATACGGATCTCTTTAGTCTTCAATCGAAAATTTAAACTAGACTCATATAACAAGATTCATTTGTGATGTACTGTAAATTGCCTGGATTTATACTAGATTTATACCAGATTTATTTATACTAGATTGCTAGTTTTGAATACCAAGTGCTGTGGAAATGTCACATTCTTGATTTAGATTAAGATAATAGAGTTAACAAAAGACTTCATACAATAATATTTTCTACCTATGACTTCTAATTATTGATCTCTATCCTTCCCCAAAGGAGGGATAACCAAAGAGATGAATACTCTATAAGTTAGATTGATCTAGTCTAAAATGAATGGTTATAAAGTCTTAACCTGGGGTGTTACCTTACTCATTTTTCTTATTGCTTACTGCCCTGTACATTTCTTTGGCTGCTTTATAATGTAGATCATTGATAATCAAAGTATTCAGCATCTAAACTGGAAGGAATTGGGAGAATTTCTCACTATGGTGATGTATTCAATACAAGGATTTGTTTTGTCACTCTGCCGAGTCTCTTCCATGAATATCTCTTTACGCCTGCATTTTACAATTATAGAGGAGCACCATACCTCAGGATAACTGTTGATAATTATTGAAGGTATACACGGTTCTCCTTTATAGTATGAGGTGACTCTCTCATACCCTTACCTAACATTCTTCTCTCTTATTTTTGGTGACTATCCTCTATAATCCCACTGTAGTAAAGCTGGGGATGTCTAGACCATACTGTTTTAAGCTGTATGCTATTGTATATTGAAATATCATAGTCTTCATTACACACATCATCTTGTTTTATTGGCATAACCATGTAATATGTCTTGCAGAAATTTGAACCTAATACATCTAATAAGGTTGGAGTATCATATAATATGCTAACACTCGACATGATTGGCTTTACTCAGAATTAGGAGGAAAGTGGATATTTTAAGCAGGGAAAAGGATGACTAATTATGGTGGGGTGTTTCTAGTAATGTATATATGTTTCAGTTTTGTTCATGTATTAATATGGTTAAGTAAAAATACATTCATAGGTGACATATCTATTTTGACGAAACATGGTATGCTCTTGTTTTATTTTATAACCTACCTACTTCAAGCTCTTTCAGTTAAGGAGTATAGGTGGTCAGGCACAGGGTTAGTATTGAAAGAGCCGAGTGCTACTAACATGAGAGTAAATCCTCACGTATATATATATATATATATATATATATATATATATATATATATATGGGATGTGGACAATAGATTCGTGGAACGTGAGAGGACTACAAGATAAGAACAATAAAAAATTACTGATGTATTTATTACTTAAATCGGAGGCTAACATTTGTTTTATACAGGAAACGCACATGTTTAGAGAAGATTGGAAGGGAGATAAAGACAGGAAATGGATAAAATCTATTATAGCAACAGGGGATAGCTCTAATTTTAAAGGTGTGGCTATTATAATTAAAAAAATAATTTTGAGAGCCAGTCATAGAAAACGAATCTGATAATAATGGAAGATGGTGCTTTTTCACAACCCAAAACCCCTTATCATAAAAATCTATCCTTTTCTTAAATGTATATGGTCCATGTACGAGACCGCAAGATTTCATTTTGGAAATATACAATCTGTTATATAAGTTCCCTAATCATCACCATATAATAGGAGGGGACTGGAATGCAGTTATAGATCCGGTTTCAGACCATACCAGTAACTTGAGCTCACATAATTTTCAAGCTTCACTTTTGTTAGTTGAGCTAATGACAGACCTAAATCTCATAGATCTCTTTCAGTGACAATCTCCAAAAAAGTAACATACACACATACTATTCTAAATGTCATAATTCTTGGTCAAGAACAGACTTTTTTTAATTTCAGAATTCCTGATAAGAGGAGAGATAGAATTCTCTTCTGAGCGCAGGTGTCTATCAGACCATTCAAAAATCACTCTAAAAGTAAACCTTTCAGATGAATCATCCACCAAAATTAATTGCTGTAATTGGACACTAAATAATAATCTACTATACAAGAGAGAAGTGATCCAAGAGATTTCTGGTAGCTTAACAGAATTTGAGGAAAACTTAGAATCCACTAACATTCCATATGATATTCAATGGGCTGCCTACAGAGCGAAACTTAGAGGGATACTAATCCAAAAAGCCTCTTTCTTCAAAAGATTGAGAAAGGAAAAGGAAGATGGATTACTCACTAAACTTAAGGAACTAGAAAATGAAATTTCAGGCGAGTCCAAACCCTGACTTAGAGAAAATGATGAATAACACCCAAAGATAACTTTTCAAACTACAGCAAAACAACTACTCTCTCCAAGAACTAAGATTTATAGCCAAATATTCAGAATGGGTACAGGTTCCATCTAGAGCTTTAGCAAGAATAATTGAAAATAAACATGAGGCCTCTAGAATTTCTCTTCTCCAATATCAAAATAAATTCTATAAATCAGATCTGGAAATTATAGAACTTTTCCAACGCCTATATACTGAAATATATGGCACAAGCAATGATCAAATCTCTAGTCTCAAGATTGAGAACTTCCTCATTAATCTTAAGTTTCCCAAATTAAATGATGAGCAATCAACATTTTTTACTGCCCCACTTAACCAACAAGAAATATCAGATGTCATTGGAAATCTAAAATTAGGTAAGGCTCCAGGTTCAGATGGTTACACACCAGATTTTTATAAAACCTTTAACCTAAAACTGTCATCTATCCTACTTGAAGTCTATAACTACATTAAAATACAAGGGATAACAGATCTGTACTGGAACAATTCCAAAACCATCTTTATTCCAAAAAATAATCTTGACAAAGCCAACCCACATAACTACAGGCCTATTTCCTTAATTAATGTAGATCTCAACATTCTCTCCTCTCTCCTAGTGGAAAGACTGAAGAGTAATGCCTTTCTTACTATTCTCCAAACAAGCTGGATTCATGAGTAACAGACATACATGGGACAATACATTAACACCAGACTCCAAGATCCAACTTACCAAAAATGATAGAAACCCAAAATACACTTTGACACTAGACGCTTGTAAAGCATTTAACAGGGTTAACTGCTGCTGCTTATTCTCAGTTATATCTTATTTCAGCATTCCCAAAGTATTTACTGATCAGATAAAAATACTGATCAGATAAAAATGCTATACAAGAACTCACATACATACCTCTGTATTAACAAAAAGTTATCCAATCCCATTAAGATATCCAATGGAACAAGGCAAGGATGCCCTCTCTCCCCACATCTTTTTAATTTATACATAGAGCCTTTCTTCCTTTATATATCACAAAAAACTTTCATTCAGTCCCAAGAGTCTTGAACACTAAAGTAATGCTATCAGCCTTTGCAGATGATTTAAACATTTATTTCCAATACCCCAACACCGATCTAAAGAAAATAATTACCTCAATAAATGAATTGTCGAGAGTATCAGATTATAAAGTGAATCAAAGGAAATCCCATATTTTTCCTATTAATCCCTTAAACCATATAGAAAATTACTTCCCGGACTCTCCTTTCAGAACAGTCGACTCTTTTAAATATGTAGGGGTCTACTACGAACACAACCATGCTTCCATGTTGCAAAACAATCTACTTAAGTTGTGGTCAAATATCACTCAAGATCTCCGTAGATGGCAACAGCTGAAACTTTCTATGTTATCCAAAGCAGCAATAGTCAAGATGAATGTATTACCAAAACTATTATACTACTTCAGTGCATCAAACCTTATCATCCCAAATAGCCCCTTTGACAAAATGAAGAAGGAACACAATTAATTTATATGGTTTCCTAAATCAGTTAGGATAAACTACTTAAAACTGATATACCCCAAAGAAAAAGGGGCCTAAGTCTATCAGATTTGCATCTCTAGTAAAGATTATATGTGCTAACAGAGTTATAATAATCTCAAACTTCTGCCCCAACAAGGATAGATAGTCCCCTTCTTGGGTTAGAATTTGGCATCAGTATGTGATCAATAATAACATTAATCCGAAAGCCCCCCCCCCCCCATTATAACCTCAATAAACCTTAGGAATATTAAGATAAACAATATCTTAAAACAAAAAATAAAGATATTTCAGGAGTTGATAAAATCTATGGAATTAGACAAGGTCGTTCCTCTCCTACAACCAATACATTTGAACCCAAATATCAAGATCAACAACAAACTGCTAAATCTCATGGATTTCCCCCTAACTAAAGACTGTCTAATTTGGGATAGATATATATACGTATATATATATATATATATATATATATATATATATATATATATATCTATATATCTATATATATATATATATATATATATATATAAACATAAAGATAAAAGCGTACAAGATCTCTGTTTAGCTTTGAAGGTGAACAACAAATATACCATTATTCTACATCAAATTAGAGAGATCATATTAATGCTAACAAAAGACATACCTATTAATGAAAAGGAAGTTACTAGACTAATTGAATTTATGGAAAACCTAACTAGCAAAGAAAAATGCTTTCCAAAACCTACAAACTGGTAAACCTGAGTGTATATAAATCCATTTAGCTACACTCTAAATACTGGGATCAACATGGAACCACATTCACAGAAGAGCAGACACTCAAAGCAATCGAATCTGCCATTAAGCTATCTCCTTTTAAAAAACTCATCTACATGCAATTAATGATCAATAACAACACCTATTATACACCTTCTGTTCTTAATAAATTTGATCCCAAAATCTCTCCAACATATTCATGCTGCTTGTTTCCCCATGCTGACCTTATACATTTTCTATGGTTTTGCAAATACTCTCACAATCTTTGGTGCTCTCCTAAAGTACGCTTGGGAAAAATGGGTTATCAGAAATCGACCCTATCCTGGGAAGTTGCTATTCCCCACATCACTGATCTCAAGTTACCTAAGCTGAAACACTACGTTCTAATTACCCTATGTTCACTAGTTAAGCTATACATAACTAAAAACTGGTTAGACCGCACCAAACTTTCTTGGAGCGGATTTAGGAATTTGGCATTCAAGTACATTTCATCTCAAAAACTTATTATAAGAAACACAAATGACTCTATTATCAGAAATTCTGAAAACTCCTGTTTGACCATGTCCTAAGTGATTAGTCAAGAGTTTGAAATTAAGGGGAAGAATGCATGTTGTTCGACTACAGCATGGTCTAAGCAATCCAAACATTAATTCTTTTTTTTGGGTTTACTCTTTCACATACAACTTAGTCTTGTATGCGCAATGTACTGAAGAACTTCTCATTCTCTTCTCTCATATGTTGTGGTAGCACTCTTGTAGATATTGTATATAGTTCTTAGTCTTAGAGTTTTTTTTATACTTGGAGGATATTTCGCATTTCTATCTGTGACTATTACTGATGTATGCAATTGTCAGCTATTACCTGATTTGTATCTGTTACTCAAAATCAATAAAATTTTTATTGAAATAAAAATGCTTGCTTGGAAATTGGAAACCAGACTAAGCCTTAGCATATAATGAGATGTAATCAAAAACTAATAAATCACACTTTTCCCAATAGTACAGGATCCAATAAAGGCTGTCCCACGATAGTAATCCACAGGTAGTCCAAAAAACATCCAAGGTAAATAATACGTAAAAGGTCTATTTAGTGATACAAAACAGTTTAAAATTCGCTTTCATCTCCAAACAGTGGAAACTTCATCAGAATAAAATGCCTCTGTCCTCTCCAAGTTTTTATACCTTAATTCATTAATTAACTTGATTTAATTCAACAACTTAATGACTTGATTGAACTTGATATAATGAGATGTACATAAATGTCAAATTAATGCCTTGGTATGTGTGCTTAATATTGTTGTATTTCAACAATGTCTTTATTGTAATGATATTCAGGATCATATAAGTGAAATTTTAAAGACTGTTGCTGTCACCTCAACATTCAGGTGAAAGATAAGTATAGTCATAATTAGTCATGATTTTATATGTCATAATTCCCAGTGCTTTTATAATTTATATATTAAATTTATTTATTTAGCATTTGTTAACCTTTATTGGTACGTGTGTTCAAAAATAAAAAAATTATATGTCACAATTCTCAGTGGTCCTTTATAACTTATTTATTAAATATTAAAGTGTTATGTCTATGACCTATAACAACAGAATTTGCTCATTTCCCAGAAAAAAAAATATTATGCTGGTTCATGAGTGGGTGTGAAGAACAGAACTGCTAAGCTCCATTGTTAGGAAGATAAGGTTTTACCTTTTGGACGTAAACATTTATCAACCAAAGTCAACCTTAACTACAGAAAACTATGAAGTACTGCCCCTGTAAATAGTAAGTGTGCAAAACATTTAGAACAAAGGCACGGATACAGTTTTAATCCCTGTAGTTCATCTTAAAGAAGTTACTAATGTATGGAAGCCGGACTTTTTGCTCCTCTCTCCCATATTTTTGAAAATATGAGTTTTGGTTTAAAAACAGCTATAGTCATTACTAAGCAAAGTGAAAGTGAATACCAACATTTTCCCCCAGGGCAGAATGAGTAGAATACAGATGATATAGAGAAAGTCTTTTAAATGATGATTTTGGCCTACAGAAATTTGTTTTCTTTAAAAGGAGGTAACAGAAAGAGGAAACTTTTCAGTTTCAGAAGTATGTGTATGAAGTGTTTAACTTTCTCTGAGATAAAAATGACATGAGCAAATGAGCTATGAGAATTCACTGAGATTCCTATCTGAAAATACTTGCAAAATGTTGGTAATGGTATGAAAATAAGTATAAAATATTTTTTTTAAAAAGTAAATGAAAGAGGTTCATCTGAACATTGGAGTTGGTCTAAACCAAGGGAACACAAGAAGCATGTGTGTGTCAGGGCGACATGTAGGAAAAGTATGGAAATGAAAGGCAACACATACAAAATTGTTGAAATAAAATTGAAAGGATAATGAAAACTAGAAGTTATATTTGTATAGACCTAAGATGACTCAGTCAAAGGAATGAGATTAATACATTTGTACTGATGAAAATTCTTAACTACTAGTTGCTGTTCCCTATATAAAAAGTGGAATGGCTAACTTTCTAAAATTTTGTAGGGCACTGCACCACTGAGGTCTGAAAGGGGGACATGCTACTGGGGCATAACTCTCAACCTCTTAGTGCAAGAAATCTTGACAAAGCCTGACAAAATGGGGGGGGGGGGGCTAAAAAATAGGGACAGATTTTAAATACTGCTCTTATAAACTTAAAAAGTTGCAAGAGTAACAGGGTTTGTGTTGACATTAATTTTCTGAAGGATTTGAAGTCTGAAACTCAAATGTGTGCCATTGTTTAGTGACCTCAGATCATCCCAGTGATTTGCCATAAAACCCAAATTTAGGAAGAACAGACCAAAAATATGAGGCAAAAATCTGGACATTTTGCGAAAATCTGGACAGTTGAGAGATATGTAACTGTGGCAACCTTTGGCTGTGTTGTTAGATGCTCTGTAACTGAGGTTTGGAATATTGCTTTGAATCATGATATTTTGCTTTCCAAAACACTGCTGACAAGAATGTTTATTAAAATGTTTGAAAGCCTTTAGTTTCACATTCTGAAAGATGTTTATCTTGGTGTCTGAAATGTTATTTGAATGCCATATTGACAAAATTTTACCATTCTGCATTTGTTGTCTAAGTCCCACTGTATGCTTCTGTAATGAAAATTCTAATGCCTGAAGTTTTGCTGCTTGGGTTCTGAATTTTAAGATTTAAACATTGAAAGGTTTTAATTCCCTGTTGTGCCTGAAGTCCAGCTACATGAGTTATATGTTGTAGGTCCCTTATGAGTTGTGAACTCCTTGATGTCTAGCATTGCTAGCATTCTGTTATTAAGATGGTAGAGCATATCATTATTAATGTGCTGAATGTTGTATGACTGGAAGTGCTTGAAATTAAAGATTTGGAAAGATATGAATATTAGAGATATATTTATCTGTGTGTCTGATTTGTACCTATTCCTAGATTCAAACTCTGACCATTTGTTACAGGATCTCTTATGAAAACTTATGTTAAGAAACTATTACATACCATATATCCCAGGGCTACTTATTTGTTTATTTATTTATCTGAACCTTGTTATCTGAGTTTATCGACTGCTGATATACCCTTTTCTGGCATAACCTGGGATATAAGACAACGCTACTCACAAACGGAAGAAAAATTTGAAAACATCGTATACATCAAACATACAGAAACATAAATCACAACATTAATCCAACCTTTAAATACAAAATATGTAGTCTGCAAAACTTATAGAATAGTGATGCTGGGAGATAGCAACAGTTCAGGACTTAACCAAATTGTGCCCAGGTGAGCTGTGTTACATTGGAGGAGTCAAACAAGGGGGGATGCAAGTGAGCAGTCAATGCCAGCTCTCATTTTATGGGTATGGAGACAGCCTAGGCTCACTGCAGTAGCAGTATTAAGAGCTAGGTGGCACCATGATACAAATAGTATTCCTCTTGGTCATGGAGGTTGAGCACGTGCAAGATCATTCATGTACCTCCCAAAGGCAACAATTGCAGCTCTCACAAAGTTTGTGCGGGGTGTGAAGGGGTTGAAGCATGTTATCTGCCAGCAGTATGACACTGTACAAGAGTCTCTGATCTCCTTGCAGGGACCAGACATAGGTTGGGCTAAACTGGAGGGGGGGGGCTAAGGCACGTCAGGTAGACCCTTTGAACTAAAAGTAGTGCTGGTGGCAGCTTTTGGTCAGCTGTAGGGAGGGGACCAACCAAACAAAAAAAAATATCATAGCCATGTCAATAAATTTGTTAAGATACATTTGAGAGACAAATGTCAGAAATCCGAGCCAACCAGAGTCATGAATATTCTTCATCAAGATACTCTTAAGTTTTTTTTTTGTGAAATTGTGGTATATCTGGCAGTGCTGTAATTTGTGCAAGAACACTTTTCCATGTAGCAGGGAAAAGTTTTAGAAAAGGTTTTTCACACATGGCCATGAACAAATGTGGTTTTATTAGTTTTATGGTAGTGAATCATAGAAAAATTCTTGCACAAATAATTTGCTGGTCAGAGGTTGGAACAGTTTAATGATAAGTGTGTTGAGAAAATAGGTTGCCTTAGTACGGACAAGTAGCCAATTAACCTTGGATATCATATAGCTCTGGTGCTCAGTCAGGCTGGCCAGATGATCAAATCAAATAATTTTATCTTTAACAGTCAGAAGTGTTTCATTGCTTTGATCAGGTAAAGTGACAGTTACAGTCAGTGTATATTATTAATAGCAGTGGCCCTGAGGGATTCTGGAGTAAGTAGCCTGAAAAATTAAAGGCAACCTTAAATTGCATACTTTATTTGGTGGCAGACTTTATAAACTTCTTAGAGGAGACAGTGTCATCTAATAATAGAAAATATGTTTGCTGTCTGATGAAAGGAAGGATCTGAAATGTGGGGTGGGGGTAGCAGTACAGGCAGCTAACATCATGACTGTTAATTTAGACATGCTAATAGAAAGTTGTTTTAATGCTGGTCAGTTCCAAATAAGGAAGAATTAATTTTGTAAATTATTGACAAGTACAGGGGTACTGCGGTGATGGTGCTGCGGTAGCGTTGTTGCCTCACAGTTAGACGTTGCCTGTTCAATTCTCAGTTAGAGCATCTTCTGTGTGTCGACATGCGTGAATGGGCGTTCCTTCGTTGAAGGTTGTGCGTTAGGCCCGGCAAGCCAGCACGTAAAAATCTACTGCCGATCATTAGCGGACCGGAGTTCCACTGTGGCGACCCCTAACCGGGAAAAGCCGAAAGACGCAAACAAGACACAAACAATTGACAAGTGCAGGGGTACAGGCCATGGTGGTGCAGTGGTTAGCATTGTTGCCTCACAGCAAGAGGTTCTCCTGTTCGATTCTTGATTGCAGCATCTCCTGTGTGGAGGCTGAATGTCCTCCCCACAGTCCAGTGACATTTAAAGACATGCAGATAGGTGCGTGCGTGAATGGGTGTGCCTTCTTTGAAGGTTGGGCATCGGGCTGGCAACTCGGCACCGTAAAAATCCACTGCCAATCATTTGCAGACCGGAGTTCCACTGTGGCGACCCCTAACCGGGAAAAGCCGAAAGACTTTTATTTTATTGACAAGTACAGGTGTGGACTTGAAAACAGAAGTACATATTACACACCGTGGGCATAAAAAGTTATATTAAAATGTTCATGTCCCAAGGAAGAATATTTATGTGTGTGTGTGTGTGTGTGTGTGTGTGTGTATATATATATATATATATGTGTGTGTGTGTGTGTGTGTGTGTGTATATACCGTGAAGAACAGGGGTCAAGTACAGAACCTTTTTTGTCACTGATGTAAATAGAACCTGAGGAAGGGTAGCCATTTTGACTGATTATGCAGAAAGGTCTAATAGATAATTCTGAAGCTACTGTGTAACTTCAGAGGAGAAACCATAGTCTACAAATGTGTTAATTAGAAGGCTGTGGTTAAAAAAGTTCAAAGGATCTCACTCTTGATATCCAGAAAAAATTACCCCAGTCAAGAAACCTGTCAGAAGCTGCTTCTGAAAATTGCTCCGTCTACTTCACAGGTCATGTCAGTATTCACTATTAGTTTCAGCAGACAAATAACTTTATTACAAATAACATGTTAGTTCAGCATAAATGATAGCACTTCACCATCTCACACCCAATTGCTGCGGCATAGAAATTGCAATGTATTATGGTGTAGGTTACTTCTTAACAAGGATACACTAAATATTTATAGTAAAAGGTGAAGGCAAGTGCATTTGTATTATACAAACATTTTAGCATCTTTGTGCAACTTTTCATCATATCTTTTCTCCCTTACCAGAAAAAAAAATCACATTTTACAAAATTTTGAAGTAGGATGCACAGCTGGATTAATTTTGCATTTGCCACCTTGGACTGTTCCCGCAAAGCATACAAGGACTGTGTATAAATAATACAGTAATATACAAAATATCGTGAAAGGTTTAGTTAACATTTACTTTACTGTCCCAATGACTCTGTGACATGACTGACAATGCTTTGCAATATAAAATATTCTTTCACTCTTACAAATGTGAAGACTGCTTAGAAGGTGGAAGTAAGGCTGAGTAAAGGCAAAAGGAAAACACTGAGACATACTGTTATGACATCCTTTAGACCTTTTACAGAAGATAGACAAAATAAGAGTCATCAGGAACATGGACAGTCACACTCATTTTCATTGGTTGAACAGCGCACAGTTTGGCACTATGATTGATTAGTCAAACTTGAGCATGTCTACCCTTGTCTCGGATATTTGGTTGAGTTAGATCTGTCGTCTTTACAGGTATGGATTTGCCAGACATTGATTTGGTTATTCTCATCCCAAATTGGTTGGGCTCATTTTTGCAACACTGCATTCAGGTTTACATTCTTCAAAAGTAAGCTGCACATGTCATCTATTATGCTGAACACTAGTGCCAGCTTTAGTTTGTCTCTAGGCGCATGGTTTAGTGGTTTTCTACACTTACACATTGTGTACTTTTTCTCCTTGTCTTAACTTTAAGTGGACAGCTTGACCTAATTGCAACTGTGGTAGTGTTTGTGCAGAATGATGTCAGTTATTTGTATGAATCATTTGCATCGTGTTTGTTACACTTGACTGTATAGTACAAAATAATTTATTGGCTGAAGTTTTGACTCTGTCTTTGATGTGATTTTGTATTTATCTTACAAGAATTAGCTGTGAACAGCTTAGGCTGGTGGACTGTATAGAGTAGCTCACTATGCTGTGAGAACTTTATGAGAATCTGTTTTAATATCTTTATGGCTGTTTCTTTTGCTCTCTAGTATCACCATTTAGTTGCCGATAGCGAGGACTTGAAGTAGTGTGGGTGAAACTGCAGGCAGCAATAAACTGTTAGAATTCACTGGACATAAATTGTCTACCATTATTTATGACCAGCTCTGTTTATAGATTAGACATGAGAACATACTTGTTAAGGTAGCTATTATTTGTTGGCTAGTCATGGTTGCTACATAATATATTTCTATGTCACGAGAGTAAGTCAACACAAATGAGGTAGTTTTTCCTGTGAAACTTATGTAAGTCAGCAGCAGTCTTTTCCAAAGACCCTTGGTAATGGTGCTGCCATTAGTAGTTGACACCTTTCTGATGATTTATGCACAATGCAGAACTGGCACTTTCATGCTAAATTGATGTCTTGGTTGATGTTTGGCTACTACATTGAGATGAGCCTCGTGTATTTGATATAGCGCTTTTGCTTATATAATTAGGGGTAATACAATTTTTTTCTTGATACAGCAATAAGCAATCATGCTACATTAACTGTATTCTGACTGTATAACACTTATAAATTAGCTTTGGTTTGTGCCCAATGATTTGGTCATCCAAATCCGGCCATTACAGACATGTTGGGTAGCAGCTTGCGACTCTTGATCATTTTTGGTAGTTTGTTTAACCTTTTCTTGTCTTTTGGTAGTCAAAGATCTTGTCATTGTTATGCTTTACATATAGGTGACAATGTCATCTTAGGTGTTCAACAGTGGTTGGTCACATATAGGATTACTGAATAACATTTTGGAGCTATTGTTCCCAGGCCTCAGCTGAAAATGGACTTCTACCCAGTTGGACTTTCCTGGCAATTAAATGTCAATAACTAAATAAATATCCAGGTACATGTTTTGCTTTCGCATTAAATCTCCTAATTCTGGTACCCTTGAAAAGTGTAAGCTGGGGCTTAGGAGATGAAGCATGCACAAGTAAGGGCCTGGGAGATTAACCATTTACAGGCTGGCTATGTCTGTTACAGTCTTTGGGTGCCATATTGACACTTTGTATAGACGGAAATAGTAGCTTGTGGGCAGTCTATGGCTGAAAACTTTCAAGCCCTTATCGGTATCTGGAGAATTTTTCAAAAAGCCCATAACCTTTCAGGAAGATCCTTTTTGATTTGCATATACTACTGTTCAGCATCTGTTAGATGTGTGTTATTTGAGCTTTCTTATGACTTTACAACCTTGTATATGTGTTTTCTTTTTTTTTTTTAATTTTTTTGATATTTCTTAAAAGTATAAGTGGAGGTACCGAACACTGTTCTGTGAGTGTTTCATAAATAAAGTTTGCATTTTTTGGTATTACATTGTTTTCAGTATCTATTCTTGTGGATGTATTTTAAAGTGTCCAGAACAGGTAAAATAATTTAAGCCCTGTACAATCACTTGTATAAGTGTATAGACTCTGCTGTTCCAGAGAAAATCAAAGCCAAAGCCGCAAGTAAAAAAAAAAAAAAAAAAAAAAAAAAGCTGCCCTGGTGGATCCAGCATCAACAAACCTTACAACAAATGCAAAAAGTTGTTGCCTAAGAAAACTAAAGTGAAGCTCCAACAAAAGAAAAGAACCCTCCTCAACCTCAAGAGGCAAATAAGACAACATGTCAAATCTTCTAAGACTAACTTTGAGGAAAGCTTAGCAATAGCAACCACAGCCAAGGATAATCGTAAGTCCTTTTACAGCTACGTACATTGCTTAAAATATAGGACCCAAGCATGTGCCGAACTAGTGACTAACGGTATCAAACATACTGATCCTGCAGAGATAGCAAACCTGCTAGTGGACAGATTTGGCAAACATTTCACTCCCTTATCCCATCCAAACTTATCACAAACCTTACCCCCAACTTCCCCATCCCCAACCCCCCCCCCACATATCCAAAGAGCAGGTCATTAAATCCTTGTCTAAGGCAAAAAATAGCCTGTATGGGACCAGACGGCATCCCAGATTGTCTTCTAAACAAATTAAAACATGAACTAGCATCACCATTAAGTACCCTATTCAATCAGTCTAACCACTGGCTTTGTTCCTGTGGAATGGAGAACAGCAGCAGTTATTTCCCTCCACAAAGGTGGCTTAGCAACAGACCCAGAGAATTATAGACCCATAAATCTGACCAGCCTCATATGTAAAGCCATGGATCATCATGCACCTCATAAATAAAGAATTAGGTGACCTCCAAACCCTGGATCTGACTGAATTTGGCTTCTTCAAGGGCAGATCCTGCCTGTTAAACCTTGTAAATTTCTTCAAAAATGTGACCAGGGCCATTGATGAAGGCAAATCTGTTCACACAGCATACCTCGACTTGGTAAAGGCCTTTGACACAGTCCCACATTCAGGCATTACTGATAAACTTAGTAAACTGAATGTAAACCCCTTTGTTGTAAGATGGATTGCCAACTGGTTCACAAACCGGTCACAGACTATTATAGAGGGTGACTTCACATCAACAAGCAGACCTGTCACCAGCAGGGTGCCACAAGGGTCAGTGCAGGGCCCCCTAATGTTTCGAATATACTTTTCAGAAGTTCAGGCCAAATGTAAGGGGTTGTGGCTGACCAAGTATGCATGTATTTGTTGTGGCACTGCATATATCTTCAGAGGAACTGTTTTATTCTTCCCTGAGCCATGCTTGCAGCATTGTGAAACTGAACATGACATTTTCTGCACTGTCTAGCGTCTTGCAAATCAGTGCCCTGCAAACCCAGCTAGCTCAGAGTTGATACATTTTTGATATTTTTCTCTGTCCCAGAAAAGACTTTAGCATTAACTGTTTTATTACCAGCAGAATGTCTCAGCAAAGCACTACACTTTCAGCAAAGGCTGATACACAGCAAGATGCAGAATTTCTTGCAGACCAAGATCAAATCCCTAACCCAAGTGTAACATTAAAACACATCTCTAAGGTTACATGGAAGGCAAAACAGAGTTATGAGACTGACCGGAACAAATTGTTATCCAGTCTTGCTTACTCGTGGACTAACACTGTTGACTGTATGTCTGCCCTCTCTCAGCCTGCTTATGATGCGCTGCAATTAGGGGGTGCACTCAAGCAATTTATTGCTACTCATCAAAGCTATCAGACACTATGCATAAAGTATGTCAATTTATTACAGAGATATAACACTGAGTAAGCACAAGAAGAACCAAAGAGGTTTGATCAGCTTAATCTTGACAGGGACAGTTTGGCATTACAAACAAGGACTAAGGCTGAAGTTAGAATTACACAATCCCATGAATCCAGATCCCTTTGCTCTGCATCTACCAGACACTCCACCAGATCTAGTAGGTCTTCACAGTCTAGATCTTCCACGCTCAGTGAGCAACTTATCAAAGCCCGTACTGATGCAGAAGCTTCTAAGATTCAGGCAGTTTTCACAGAAAGGAAGGCTCAGTTAGAGGCAGAAGCTGCCCACAGAGAAGCAGAAAGAGAGGCCGAAGCTGCACACAGAAAGGCAGAAGCTCCACACAGGGAAGCAGAAAGGCAGGCTGAAGCTATCCACAAAAGGGCTGAAATAGAGGCCTTAGAAAAACAGTGTGAACATGCCACAGCTATTTCAAGGTTAAGAGTTCTAGAGCAAGCTGCTAGTGGGAGTAACAGAGACAGCATAGGTCCAGTGGATATGGAGAGTTATCTTAAATGCACTACAGATTATGTCTTCGACCAGAGCAGCAAGCATTCCATCTTATCTGATGCTCGTGAAGCCAGAGACACTTCCTTAGAACTACTACTCCCAGTGACTACTGCTGCAGTACCTCTCATCCAAGGTCAGTACAACACACCTAGCCCTGCTCAAGCTAACCTACCCGATTATGGAAGTAGTCACCAACCTTCTGTCAACCAAGCCTCTGCACCATTGCAAGCTCCTGCTCTCATGAACTCTCGGCCAGTTCCTCAGCTTAATGCCCTTGCACCACTGTACGTCCCAATGTCATTCAGCAATGGTGCCACTGTTAATGTGACCAACACTGTTCAACCAACAGATCCTCACTTAAAGTCTGAAGACGCAGAAATGTCACAGGTTGTAAATTATATGCTTCTCAAAGATTGTATCAAAACTGGCCTCACACAATTTGACGGCAAACCTGAGAACTACAGAGGCTGGAATTCCACCTTTAAGTCTGCAGTTGGTGATCTGGACATTACAGCTACCGAAGAACTAGATTTGCTCATCAGGTAGCTTGGTCCCAGCTCCTCTGAATGTATTAAGCATCTCAAGGCAGTTCATATTGTTAACCCAGCTGTGGGTCTTAATGCTGACTGGGACAGACTGGAATGTAGCTTTGGCAGCCCTGAATTCATTGAGGATGCTTTATTTAAGAGGCTGCAAGGTTTCCTGAAGATATCTGGCAAGGGCAATCTAAAGTTTCAAGAGCTTAGTGACCTTCTTTCCGAACTTCAGCTAGCCAAGAAAGAGACACACCTTCCAGGCCTCAGTTATCTGGACACTGCTTATGGGGTTAACCTGATAGATTCAAAGCTCCCATATGATATTCAAGGAAAATGGACAACAGTTGGATCAAAGTACAAGGAAGCAAACAGAGTCTCTTTTCCCCCATTTTCCTTCAGCGAATTCATCAGGAAAATTGCTCATCAGGAAAATTGCAGAGACAAGGAATGACTCAAGCTTCTTCTTTGGAGAGTTCCATGCTCCAGGCCCACCCTCTACTAAGCCTGCAAACTTGTGCAGCTCATACAGAGACCGCAGAGGTCTGGTCTCAGTTAAATGGACTGATGTCTTACCTACACCTTCTGCAGTCCCCAACAAGGGTGATCAAAGCAAGAAAATCGAAAACCCGAATCGGCAGTGCCCCATACGTAGCAAACCGCACCCACTCAGAAAATGTATTGGCTTTAGAAAAAAGGCCCTGCAAGAACACAAGGAACTTCTTTAGAAATTTGGGGTATGTTTTAAATGATGTGCTTCCATGAGCATGTTGCTAAGGACTGTAAAGCTATTATTAAATGCATAGAATATGACAGTGATGATCATGTACAAGCACTTCATCCATTTTAATATACTTCTACCCCATCCACAGTTAACCCTCCAGAAGCAAAGCAAGGCTGGGAGAAAGTAGAATAAACAGTGGGTCCTACTCTAGTTGCCACCACATGTACTGAAGTCTGTGGAGAAGGACTCAGTGACAAATCTTGTACAAAAATATGCTTGGTCTGTGTATACCCCAAGGGTCATCCTGAAAGAGCCGTAAGGCTGTACACTATTCTCAATGAGCAAAGTAATTGGTCTCTTGCAAGATCAGAGTTCATTGACCTGCTCAACATAACAGGGGATGCCCTGCCTTACACTCTGGGCACTTGTGCTGGCATTACAGAAGTCTCTGGTAGGAGAGCTAGCGGTCGTATAGTAGCTCCTCTCAATAGCAACCTAGAAATTCCACTGCCCACACTCATTGAGTGCAACCAGATTCCAACCAACAGGCAAGAAATCTCTACCTCAGAAACTGCCTTTCGTCACTCTCTCTTGAAGGTCATATCTGACCAAATACCACCCCTTGATAAGGATGCTGAAATCCTGCTACTGCTTGGTAGAGACATACTGAGGGTGCACAAGTTGCGTGAATATATCAATGGCCCAAACAATGCTCCATATGCCCAACGCTTGGACCTAGGTTGGATTGTCATAGCTAATGTGTGTTTAGATAAGGGCAGGAGACCTAACAGGGTTTCTCCCTTCAAGACGCATGTTCTTCCAGATGGATGCAGTACTTGTTTTGAACCCTGTCCTCAACACTACTGTGTAAAAGAAAGGTTATACAATAATGGTAAGCCACAGCAAGCCATCCAAGGCTACAACTGTGGCTTAGTCTCCTGAGATGATGATCTTGGCATTATGGTGTTTAATACCACTAGTGAAGACATTCAGTTGGGGCCACAAGGGAAGATAACGAATTCTTGAAAATTATGAGTGAAGAATTCTATCAGGACAACTCCACCAGCTGGGGTGGCATCTTTACCATTCTGTACCCCAAGAATGAAATTGCCAAACAATAAGCAGCGTGCAGAGTCATGGTTTATTTCAATGGAATACATCCTAAACAGGAAATCTGCAATGAAAATGCACTTTTGTTGACTTCATGTAGAAGGTGTTTGATAGAGATCATGCTGAACCTGCACCTCCCCTAAAGGAAGGGGAAGAATGTTGGTACCTTCCATGTTTTGGTGCATATCACCCTCGCAAGCCAGACTAAATCAGAGTGGTCTTTTACTCTAGTGCCACTATGAAGGAGTTTCTCTTACTGACCTTCTCCTCTCTGAGCCTAATCTGAACAATAATCTAGTAGGGGTCTTGATCCGTTTCAGACAAGAATTGATTGTAGTAATGGGTGACATCCATCAAATGTTCTGTTATTTCATTGTTCGCGAAGACAACAGAAACTACCTCAGATTTTGGTGGTACCGCAATAATGATGTCAAGGACAAGGTCATAGACTATTGGATGAAGGTACATGTTTTTGGTAACAGCCCATTTCCTGCAGTCACAATATATGAGATGAGAAGAACTGTCCAAGAAGGTAAAAGGGAATTTGGGTCTGATGCACGTCAGTTTGTTTAAAGAAACTTTTATGTAGATGACGTGCTTAAATCTTTTTCCACAGAGGAAGAAGCGATCAGTCTCCTTGCCAGAACTGAAGATGCTGGCTGTATGTAATCTCAAACTTCACAAGGTAGTCTCCAACAGCTTCAGGGTAAATGGTGCCTTTCATTCTGAGGATCATGCTGACAGTCTAAAGAACTTTGAACTAGGGTTTAATATTACCCTCACGCAATGTAGCCTTGGGCTGCTTTGGAATGTCAAGCAAGACTCATTCATATTTCACATGTCAGCTTGTGACAAGCCCTTCACCAAATGTGGAGTTTTGTCTGTAGTAAACAGCATCTACGATCTACTGGGCTTCATAGCACCATTTACCATTCAGGGCAAGATACTATTAAGACAGCTCAATTCTGAACATGTGGATTGGAATACTCCTCTCCCCAGAGAAAAACAAAGATGGGAAACATGGAAGGATTCCCTGAATGCCCAGGAGAAACTTCAAATACCACGCTGCTACATCCCTACTGGAATTATCAATGTTATTAAAAGAGAGATTCACATCTTCTCTAATGCTTCCATTGAAGCTATAGCTGCCATTGCCCATCTCAGTAATATGGTGGAACGCATTAGGAAGCTTTCTGCTCCCAAGCAATGGCATCATGTTCCTACCAACGTCAAAACTGCTGATCATGGGACCCGTACTGTATCAGCATCTGCCTTTCAGGACATTTCTTGGACATCTCACCCAGGATTTCTTCTCCAAGAGGTTGTTACAAACCATGTTGATTCCAACTTTGAGCTGGTAAACCCTGATTCCGACAAAGAAATCAGACCTACCAGCATTACACATACCACTTGTGTGAAATCTAAAGTGTTGCTAAGTTCTCATCATTTTAAATGTTTCTCCAGGTGGTCATCCACTGTACATGCCATTGCACGACTTATTCATGTTGCTCACCTATTTGTAAACAAAAACAACAATCCTAAAGCCTGTCATAGGTGGCACATATGTAAAAAACATCCTTCCATCAATGAAGTCTCTCAAGCAGAGCAAACAATTATCCGAAGTGATCAACATGAGGTGTACACTCAGGAAATCCACAGCATCTCAAAGGATTCAGTCTTTCCAAAGGTAGCTCTCTTTATAAACTATATCCAATAATCGACAACCAGGATGTTCTCAGAGTTGGAGGTCGCTTGGGAAGGGCTGATCTCAGCAATATAGAACAATATCCTGTCATTGTTCCAGGCCAGCATCTCATTGAACATTACTGGTAAGACATTACCATGAGCAAGTTCAGCACCAGGGTCACGACTTTACTGAAAGAGCTATAAGATCTGTAGGTTTGGGGATTGTCAGTGCTAGTAGATGCATATCCTCCATACTTCATAAATGTGTCGGATATCAAAAACTGAGGGAGTCAACAGCACCAACAGATGGCAAATCTCCCACCTGACAGACTAAGCACAAATCCACCCACCCGCCCCTGGTCTGTAGCAACTCATAGAACTTGTCACGAGTTGCTAACAACAAATATTGGGCCATACTCTTTACTTGTATCAGCATTCGTGCTGTGCACATTGAAGATATAGAATCTATGGAGACTTCATGTTTTATTAATGCCTTCAGAAGATTCCTCTCTTTAAGTTGACTAGTAAAGCTTCTAAGATCGGACTGTGGAACCAACTTCACAAGTGCAAACAATGATTTGGAAGTAAGGAAATTCTTAATTAGCAAAGGGTGTGGCTGGAAGTTCAACCCTGCTCATTCATCTCACATGGGAGGTTCTTTGGAACGCATGATTGGGATCACTTGAGGGATCCTAGATTCTATGCTGCTCAGTCTCTCATCTTCCCAACTCACTCATGAGATCTGAACTACCCTTCTGGTCGAGGTCTCTGCCATAATCAATGCCAGACCACTAGTTCCAGTGTCTGCAGATCCAGATACTCCAATGTTGCTCACTCCAGCTACTCTGCTTACTCAGAAAATTGGAGTAGTATCTGCCCCTCCAGGTGACCTTGACTGCTCTAATATTCATAGACGACAATGGAAACAAATTCAATACCTTGCTAATGTGTTCTGGAGTCGTTGGAAGAAAGAATACCTTTCCACTCTTCAAGGTTGCAGTAAATGACAAGTTGATAAGCTGAATTTGGGAGTAGGTGATGTGGTTCTTCTCAAAGACAAAGATGCTCATAGTAACCACTGGACCATGGGACTCATTGCACAAACTATGCCCAGTAATGATGGAAATTTTTGAAAGGTAGAGGTCAAGGTAATTAAGGAAGGTTCAGCGAGACTTTTCTTCAGACCTGTCACTGATCTGGTGTTGCTTCATTCCAAGCATAAAAATGCATCTTCAAATTCTGCTACCTGAACTTGGATCTGTTCCCATTCCTACTTCCCAGGTCTTCAGAGGCATTGGCAACATCAAGAATTCTTTATGATGTTTACATTTATCCTCTTGTTCTCCATTCCCTCTTGTTTTTCAGGTTCCAGAGGATAAAGAGGTTGCAAATATATTATGGACTTAATGTTTATTGTTATTGTTGTTTGGTGAAATCTAAAGATTTCAAGCAGGGAGTGTCATATTACAAATACTCTTGTATTTGTTGTTCAGCTAAGAAATTGCCTTTTTTGTATTTTGTCTTAGCTGTTTCCTGTAGCCTAGCTCTTTTAGTTAACTTCACCCTCCTCCCCCATTTTCTTCAGTTGTGTGTTAGACTCCATTGCAGCCACATGTCTATTGCTGGTGTGTGTCAAAGCATCATTATTTGATCTATTTGGAATGATTTCTTGTATTAAGATCTGCACAGTTTGGAAATTAAACTATTTAACGGTCTCCACTGTTGTCATTTCAATTGAGTCACTGTCTGCTAACACTATCTGTAGTGGTGAGTAAACTTCTCAATATAGCTTGCTACAGATTAGGAGATTACACTTGGTATGCACAGCCAGGGGAGGCAGAACTGGGTAAGTGAAATGATCTTTAAGAAAAGGAGAGCTTCCCACAGTTTGGGACCAAGGACTGAGAAAGCATAATCTATGCAGTGAAGCCTAGTTTGGAGGGTTTGGAGGAGACAACATGAGTGGTTAAGATGTATGCAGTTGTATGTTGGTACATCTATGAATAGCATGGGAGCTAATGGAGGAAAGGTGTCATTCCTGATACGTTTAAATAGTTGAGAAGCATGTAGAAAGTCAGCACATTGATTAAAAATAACTGGCTACCTGTGAAACAATGTTTTTTCATTGGTGTTCATTTCTTGGGGAGAGAGTGATGAATCTAAAATGACATTTGAAATGGACTGAATGGTGGATACATATCTTTTAGAAGCTCCAGCAAATACCAGGGGACAGTATTCTAGCTGAGCCAGTAAAATACCTTTATATGTGGTGTTTCTATAGGATCTGGATAAGAAAGGGGAGATCCTATTAGCCCATAATAGGAGAGAGTTGATTTTTTTTGTGTAGTCTACGTGGAGTCAAAAGTTTAGGAAGTAGTCAAACTATATCCCTGGGTATTTCAATGACATGACATTTTCAGTAGTGCTATAAAGATGATCAAGGATTTTTAGAGGCCTGAACATAGAAATGAGTTTTAGCCTATTACCTGCAATCATTGTTTTTGTTTTAGAGGCATTTAGCATTAATTGTTTATCACTGACATATTAAATAAGCAAATGAAAATCAGCCTCAAGTTCAAGAGAAGAGACAGAATGTTCGGAGTGGAATAGGACCACGTCATCAGCATAAAACAGGAGAGGAAGATGGGGTAAGTCAAAAGGAAGAGGTTAATTAATGTAGACAAAAAAAATGAAAGGTGCCAAAATAGACCCTTGAGGGACACCTTTCTGTAGAAGGACTGATGTAGAGGTTGATGAATTCAAACTAACTGAGAAGTATCACTTAAGAGAGGTAGTTTTTGAACCAGGGCAGTGTGCATCACTAATGCATATTTCAATGAGATGGTGTAGGAGAACTGAGTGACTGACAAGATCAAAGGCTGTGGTGAGGTCAATAAAAATTGCTTCAGTAATTACACCTTTGTCCATTCCAAGAAGAATGTAGTTACTGAGTGTCCAGATAACTGTGAATGTTCTGGAACCAGGCTAAAAGCCTTGCTGCTTTTGAGCGAGAAGGTTGTATTGTTTGATGTATGGAGTGAGTTGCATATAAAGTAATTTTTCCAGAATGTTTCCTTGGGTAAGGAGAATAGAAGTGGGCCAAAGATCTGATGGATTATAGGGACTGGATTTCTTAGAGAGTGGTTTAGCAATGGCATTCTTGCAGATTTAGGCATACTTATTACGTGTAATACACAGGTTGCAGATGCATTTCAATGGGGTCATGATGTTGTCTCTTCATAAATAAAGGTTGCCAGTATCATAGGCGCTATTAAGTTTAATCTGTTCTAGCAGAGGGTAGATTTCCTTGGATGTGATCATTCAGAGGCAGAATCTGTAGAGGATAGGTGGGAGTGTCAGATGTAGTTTGGGATTGGCTAAAGAAAGACCTGGGAAGGTTGTTGAAATGAGAAAGAAAGAATGCCATACCTTGTCTCTGAGTTGTACAAGAGCTTTAAGTTCATAGGTTAACCAGCTGTTAATTTTAGTATTGTATAGTCTTTGGATTACTGGTAAGTAGGAGTTTTGCTGGTCAGTGAGTACAGAGGTTAGTTATTCCACAGCATTGATAGGGTTTGATGAGTTCAGAACTGGTGACCAGTCAGTTAATGAGAGGATGGATTTAAGTTTAATAATGTTAATCTGTGATTTATTACAGAAAGTTATGAGCTTTGGGGGTATGTTTACATATGGATAATGGATATGAAAACAAATAGGGCAGTGATTGGTGGATAAATGCTGACTTTTGAGATAAAAGAAGGATTTTTAGTTAACGTGAGATGTAGGATGGAGCAGAATGAAGTATTAAGATCGGGAATAGTAGGTTGAAATATGAGCTGGGAACTGCATTAGACGCGTATTCAATTCAATGGAAATGGGATTGAACAGGTTTAGATTGAAGTCTGCAGGTATTATGAGATTTTTTATATCATTTGTGGTGGAAGTTATTTCTTTTGATATGTTATTTAGTTAGGGGAGTGATGATTGGGGAGGTAGCCATGCTGGAGCAAGATGTAGTACTGTATTCTTGTGGTAAGAAATGGATACAAGCAACCAGTTAGAATGATTTATGTTAGTGTTTCCTTGAGTGAGTAGTTAGATATTTAAGTGTGACTTGGACACAAGGATGGTTCCATCTCCTTGTCTTTGCCTTGTCTGGGATCAAAAGGGTAGTTATAACCAGGGAAAAATGTAAAGAAGGATTGTTTGCTTTAACCCATGATTCAATGTTAGCAACTAAATCAGGCTTATGTAAGGAAATGAAGGCATTAACCATAAATCATTAGGCATTAGACTTCAAATTATATATAGCTTTACTCTTGACATGATTTTTTTAATCCAGTTCCTGAACACATAACTGTGTTATGATTGAAGATCTGATCCTAATCCAATATATCAAATTTGTCTTCACAGAAAAGCTAAGCAGTTCACAGTCTGAGGTTAGCTAGTAGGTTCTATTTGTGTCAGTTACAGAACTTTTCAGATCTTTTCAGAAAATTGTATTGATCTGCTTCCATGCATGGAAAAACTGCCAGTTTTTGCAATAGTTTTGATTTTTTTTTTGTCATTTTGCAGTGCCTTCTGTTGAAAACAGAATGTTTTTTTTTTAAACTGTATCAGTTTTATAAAATGGGGGTATAGTGCCATACTTCACGGTCTGGCTTAATGGCACTTACTTCCTGCACAATCAGAAATGGTAAGAGGTAATGTTTTGTCAACCAAGGTTGTTGCAGTCAGGAAATTCACTGTTCCCAACATTCAGTAACCTTGGAGTTAAAATAATAAAAGTTTGGTGCAATGTGTTAAGTTGTCATATCTCCCAAGTGTACCTCATTATGAGGAATGTTCCTCATTTGGGGTCTTCAAAAGTTCATGTTCCTCAAAGTACCACATTGATTAACACATTTTTTAACAAATATCTATGGTAAGTAGTAATGAATTGCATTAATTCATTAAAAGAATTATTCCATAAGCAAAAATATCACATTTTAACCATCCTATGTGCTTCCTAGCTAAAGCTGCTAGTAAGCTGTTAGTGAGTGTTACTTTTGCCCATTTGTTCCACATTACAAGAGGTAGTGTTCAGCATTTTGTTGTTCAAAGGTTGAAAGCTATGTAAGTTGTCTGTATAGTAGGTAAAAGACCTGCCTCCCCCCCAAAAAAAAAATATTTTGATTGTTTTTGAATATGTTGGTATTCAGCTGTTAATGTTTCATGTATCAATAAATCTGATGCCAACTAGCATATTGTTAATCAAGGTCTTTGTAGGTTAGAAAAGGATATCATTCTCCCAGATGTGTTCCTACAGTTTAGGACATAAATTAAGATGGCAGGTTCTTGTACCCACCCTAATTTCCTAAGTAGTAGTGAGTATATTGAGAACTGTTCGGCACAGTATAGTATCCTGCCATTGGCTCACATTATTAAAGTGAACATCTCACATTCTTATTAACATTCTCTTGCTCATGACCTTTGCACGTTGAATCTTCATTATTATGCAGTCATTGGGATCATAGTTTTCTCTAACCAGCCTATTTCTCTATTTTCAACTAAAATAAATTAGTCTGTTACATCCTTCTTTAGTTTGGTATATCCTTCTTTCTTATTGTGATAACCAAACAGGTGACTAAGGCAGTCTGTACCTTCATTTTTCCAGTTCTTTAGATGTGGCCACATCCTGCTTATATGTCCTAACCAGGACCCTGCTGTTTATCAGCCTTATATGAGTTTAATTTGGCCGTAAAGAGCTAAAGACTGGAGAAGTGCTTTCCCCATTTCCTAAGTCATACATTTAATAAATCCTCTTGGTTGCCATTATCTTCATAATCCTTAAGGATTACCAAGAACATGGAAATAATTGTAGTAAATAGTCTACATCACTTACAAATGTATTTGTCAAATATTTGTTGGACATTTTCAGTGCTGACACAATGATTTTGAAAAGAAATGGATCTAAGACAGAACCCTTGTGTATGCTACTAACCACATCATATTGTTTGGATTACACACCACCTAACTGTATATTTGATTTCCTTTCTTCCAGACAATTTGTAATCCAGCTGGAGCTATGAGTATTAACATCATAGTAATTTAATGTACGTATTATTGAAAATGGGGTGGCAAACCTTAGTCATCTCTAAGTAGATGATATTTACTTGGATGCCTTCATGTATAGAGTGAACCACACCTGTACAAAAGGAGATTAGATGTGTGGTCCATGATTCCCTTATGAAGCCATGCTGACAAATACTATCATAGTAAAAACACCCTGTAGCTTGTAACATTTTCATCATCTATGCCTTCAGCAACATCCTTGTTAATTTTACTGAAGACATTGTTGACCTAAATTTCTCTGTTTTTATGCCCTGATTATTAGGCTCAAGTCAAACCTCAGTTCCACTGATGTTCTCTTGACGATTAGTAGTGTAGAACATGCTGTGAAACATTTCCAGTACTAGATTCAGCTGGGATACCATATATATGTATATGGTTTACTATTGTTTGCTCAAACGGAAAAATATTTTCCGTTCAAATAAACGAATAGTAATACCGAAAGTAAAAAAAACTATCGGTGACAATGTCGAACCAAATGCTTGACGCATTTGACTTGACATTGTTGTCAAAACCACCACGTGATAGCCGGATAGGAGCTGCACCCCCCCACTTATATATTCTAACTCCGAGATCACACTACAGTGGGGATGTGGATGACTTTTCACTCCCCACTGTACCACGATCTCTGTGCATATAGTCGACTTACACTTATGCGAATGCAGTAGTGCATTCGCATAAGTGGAATCGACTATCTGGCTCACAATGTTTGTGCGGTCGACGTTATGATTTTCAGCACATTGCAGCCGACAGAATGTCATTTTCACAAACGTATGTAAACCTATATATATATATATATATATATAAATCAGTCTAATATCCTTGTCTACATTCTTTGATGTACCTGCAGAAGATTTTCTTATTACTATCGCAATGTGCCAGTTTAAACTCATAGTTCTCTCTTCCTTGCCTAATTGCCTATTGTCTCATAATTACTTTATACCTTACATTTTTATTATCTGGATAATTTTTTATCATCTCATATTTTTTGAGTTTATAACCTTTTTGCAAATGTCTGTTCTGGCAGGTGTTGTTTTGATTTATCAGCTTGGTAGTATATGGTACATAAGTAACAATTAAAGTCTGTAATCTGTTGTAGAAGGTTTCCCATTTGGTACTTAGAGATGTTCTTCATGTTTCACTGTTACAGTCATCACATTTCTACATTTATGGTAAGTGTACGCAACTATACTTTGTTACTAAAGTAAATTAAATAAACTCCATCACTCTGCTCTAATAGTCTAAGTGTGATATTAGAGTAAATCAGCCTTGTAATATTTTTTCTATCCTAACCCATTATTTATACACGGTGATGCATATTTGGAATCGAATCATTACATGGTCCAAGTTGCTAATAGGTAACCCGCAATAACATCCATCATCTAGTTCTCATGGGTGATAACAACTGGACAAGTTTATTATTCTTTCTAGTTAGGAAATGTACATGTTGAATTAATGCCATATGTTAAAGCAGAAAGACTTGCATGATCAGACTTAACAATTCCTAGTCATCTTATCCCATCTAATGCCAGGAGCATTTAAACCCCCTGCAACCACTATACAGGATCCTACACCATATTTATAAATTTCTTTTACAAATACATCTAACCCATCCTTTCTGAGTAAGGGATATGTATGGAAAACATTTTTTTAAGGTTGCTGTTATTCCAAATACTGTGACTGAAATAATTTCTGCAAAGGAGCTATTAAATGTTGACATTGATCTGTAGTGAGTTGGTATCTTCCCTAAAACTGTGAGAGGCTACATATCCCCTACTCTCTGGTCAGTGAGTTTATTTGTTAAATAAGTTATGACCCTAATGTCAATATCAGAACTGAAACAAAAGCAGTTCACGGACTCCACTGGCAGCAAACTAGGTTAAGGAACAAAGCCAGAACTCCAATCCACTCTCTTGAGGCACACATTTTTAACTGATTGTTTCTACTGTGGTCTGGCAAACTGCCTCAAGGTTTCCAGGGAACATTTCTGTTTACTCAACCTCTCGTTCCCCTTTCCTTTACAGTTTGTGTCCCATTACTACTGGATTTTGACTACCAAAGACTATCCGACTGTAAAGGAAAGGGGAACGAGAGGTTGAGTAAACAGAAATGTTCCCTGGAAACCTTGAGACAGCTTGCCAGACCACAGTAGAAACAGTCAGTTAACAATGTGTGCCTCAAGAGAGTGGAGCAGTTAAGAGTAGACAGTTCCTAGTGCAAATAAATGATTTTATGTGACAATTCAACCTTCTGGGTTTGTTCCTTAACCTAGTTTGCTGCCAGTGGAGCCTGTGAACTGCTTTTGTTTCAGTTCTGAGTTTACATTGTGTCTTTTGTATTGTTTGAGCCTAATGTCAATATGTTTGTCAAGTAACAACACTTCTAATTCATTCTTTATTATTACCTAAGCATCTAGCATCGCACAGTAGTAAACTGAACATATGCACATTTGTTCCATTCCAATTAAGCACTTTTTCAAACTTTATTGCTCATGATTTCATAGCCTGTGCAGCTCAGATGATGATCATCATGTAAAACTCTAACAGTGGTTACCAACCATATATTATAAACACCAAACGTACACAAATGAGAAAGAAACGCATACAATCTAGCTTTGCCACATAGATCTGTATTTTAACTTTATTCTGGTACCTCAGCTTGTCGCTTTCTCAAGAATAATTCATTAGTACAAACTGATATAATTTAAACACAAAAGTGCCCCATCCATCAGTTATACAATCAATAAACCAATTAACATTCAATTAGCCATTATAAAACTTCTGTATAACATCCCACTAAAAGTCTATTTTATTTATTTTTTTATTAAATCTTATCATACAATACATATTTGTCACACAAAATCTATAAAAATATATAAAATGTATCTATAAAGTTAAATTAATGTCCAAATTCATTCCTCTTGGAAAAAGTGTCCTGTAATTGATAATCATCTTGCATTCCAATCTATTACGTTCTTTACTAAAACTACCCCCTTAGTCCAAAAGTGGCCGTGCCAATACACTAAAAAACAAAGTGTTCCCTGATCCCCCATGTGCATAAATAAAATGGTTGGCTACTGGGCTAGTTATATTCTGTCACCTGATATCATCCAAGTGTTCCATTATTCTAACCCTCACTTTTCTCTTGGTTTGCCCAATATACCATCTAACATTTTGACATCCACACCCAATAATATAAACAACCTCTAGGGTGTTACAATTAAAAAGTTCCCTTGGCTTTATATTTCCTGCCATTGATCTTCCATCTATTTACATTTTTACCTTATCACATATTGAACAATTGCCACAAGCATATGTCCCCACTCTTACACCTTATGGCATCTCTTATCCACTTAACATCTCTTTTAAATTATTATATCTGCTGTATGAAAAGGTGACATGTTTGCCAACCATATATTCCCAAATTAAAATGTGGACATTATTTGTTTCCAACATCAAATTCTTTACTTTGCTGTGCAGTAAACCAATCAGTCTTCTTTATTTTTTCCCATATTTTGATGTGGGTAGAATGCCAGTAAACATAACACACCACTATACTATTACACAAATTGGCAACTGTCTTGATCCCTATAAAAATGTTGAGAGATGTGAAGATTTTTATATCATTATGCCCTAACGACCACAATTTTGGTGTACTTTTGTTTGCCATTTAATAATTTTCTAATATCATATAAGCAGCAGCCACTCAGGGATGCTTCCATGACCAAAGATTTAGCCCTGCTTGGAAGATAATTATGCCCTTCAACAGTGAGTCACCCGTTACTAAAATAGTTTTTTTTTTTTTTTTTGCTCTTTTACACTCAGCACCCAGTCTATCTGTGTATCATTCTCCTGTCTTCTCCACTCCTTGACAATTGTTAATCAAGTTTTAACCTGTGCCTTCATTACTATTTGTGCAATGTTATCCCCACCTAGATTTTTTTCTCTCCTCTGATTCTCCTGCTAAAGCCCTTCTTTTTTTTTTTGCCTGGGGCTTTGCCATCTGCAATTATTTTGTGAGTTGCCTTACTGGGGACATTGATCAACATGCTCTTCTTTTCCTTCCAACTCAGTTGCACATCTTTCCTATTCCTGACTTTTGATATATCAGTTTTGTTCTTATTATTGCCCTGATTTTGGTTAGCAATGCCTAAAAACTCCAGATCTGCTGTAAAAGGAACTACATTCACCCTACCAACATTAACCTAACTTCTTCATGGTATTCGGTCCATAGTATCCTACATTTGTAATTCAGGCTAAGAACCATGTACTTCCATTTCTATTTCTATTTTGCATGTGTGTTTCAGTGCCCTCACTACCTTGAACCACTTAATTAAATATGCACATTTCTTACGCACCATGTCTACTTAAAATAATATTGAAGCATATTAATAAGCATCTTGCTGTTGTTGCTTGTCTTAAACACCTTCTCTACAGCAGATCACCAGGCTAATATTTGTCAGATCGATCAGTGTTTAATAGTATGAGACTAAATGGAGGTGTGTTCAAACAGCAGATAAAAAGAATTTGTGTAATGTACTCTATTTTTACATTTCTAACCCTTTCCTCTAGTTCCTCTAATTCCACTGTTCACATTTTTCATGCATGTGTCTTAATGTCTTCATGGTGACACATGACTGCTTGCTCAAAACAACTGATGTAACACACTAGGGAGCATCTAGCTGTTCCCTACCTCATCCTACAGCTGACCCCCCACCCACCACCACAGAAGCAAGCGAGCAATGGAGAGTTAGGGTAGAACAGTATGGGGTGCCACTGATTCCGCCTAGTCCTTTGATTCCATATTTCTCCTGGCTGTGAAAAGATCCTAAGAAGAGCAGCAAAAAATGAGTATTTAAAATCAAACAAAACACACCATAACTTGCATCAACACATTGCATGGCTGTAGTACACCACTCCACATTCAGTAATTTAATATTCCCTAGGAACCATTCCTGTTGCAATCTTTGGTGATGAGGATTGTTTGTGCCCTAGGAAGATTTTATCTTCTGAGTCCTCATCTGTAGCAGGAATCCACATAGTGATACACTTCAGGTTTATAAGCATGGCAAACTGTTTCTATTACAGTCCTCTAGTGAACATCCTTTACTTGTGTCAGAAGTTACTTCAAGACAGCCTATATTAGGTACTGACTGCCAAAATAATATAGCAGTTTCCTTCAGTAATTCTGTGTGTATAGTATGCTGTTGCTCTTAGTGTAACAGTACCATAGGAAATGTAATGAATTTAGTACCAAACAAACTTTTGTAAAGTTTCTGCTAAAACCTGTTAGGCCTGGAAGGGATTTGATATTGAACGGCAGGGAATTTAACTAGTCAGTCTCCCAAGAATCAAGGATGTCCTGAAAGTGTAGTGAGGCACGGGGTGAGGATTGACAGTGTTATTCACTAATGAATGACTTAATCTGAGGGATCTAAATGCTCTTTTTGGTTTAACACTTTTGAAAAGCTTTCATTGGCCAGAGATAAACAGTTTTATAGATACGTGTGAAAATAATTAGATTGGAATGTGTCGGTGCTGGAAGGCACACAACACTTGGCAATTTAATGCAGTAGTGCTGTCTAGGGATCACATGTTTTCAGATACCTCAAGTGGGGAGTTTTATATGGAAAGGTGAAATTGTATCTGGCAAACTCTCCTAACAACCAGAGCAAAGGACTCAACTTCACTCTATTTTAAAATTCTTTTAGAAATTGATTTGCATCTCATTTCATTTCATATTAAGGTGTTTCAGATGCAAAATGATTATTTTATGTAATCATTAGAGGAAACCTAGGAAATTATTTTTTTGTCCAAAAATGACATGACTTGCCATTTTTTGCATTTTTTCTCATGCTACCCAAATATCAAATATACTCTATAAAGATGGATGTAATACTCTGTATGAGGAGTGCTAGTAAGGACATGTAATACTCTCTGTGAGGTGTGCTAGTAAGGACATGTAATACTCTCTGTGAGGTGTGCTAGTAAGGACATGTATTATTCTCTGTGAGGAGTGCTAGTAAAGTCATGTAATCTCTGTGAGGAGTGCTAGTAGGGACATGTAATACTCTCTGTGAGGAGTGCTAGTAGGGACATGTAATACTGTCTGTGAGGAGTGGTAGTAAGGGCATGTAATGCTGTCTGTGAGGTGTGTAAGTAAGGACATGTATCATTCTCTGTGAGGAGTGCTAGTAAAGACATGTAATCTCTGTGAGGAGTGCTAGTAGGGACATGTAATACTCTCTGTGAGGAGTGCTAGTAAGGACATGTAATGCTCTCTGTGAGGTGTGCAAGTAAGGACATGTATCATTCTCTGTGAGGAGTGCTAGTAAGGACATGTAATCTCTGTGAGGAGTGCTAGTAGGGACATGTAATACTCTCTGTGAGGAGTGCTAGTAGGGACATGTAATACTCTGTGAGGAGTGCTAGTAAGGACACGTAATGCTGTCTGTGAGGTGTGCAAGTAAGGACATGTATCATTCTCTGTGAGGAGTGCTAGTAAGGACATGTAATCTCTGTGAGGAGTGCTAGTAAGGACATGTAATACTCTCTGTGTGGAGTGCTGGTAAGGACATGTAATCTCTGTGAGGAGTGCTAGTAAGGACATGTAATACTCTTTGTGAGGAGTGCTGGTAAGAGCATGTAATACTGTCTGTGTGGAGTGCTAGCAAGGAAATGTTATACTCTCTGTGAGGAGTGCTAGTAAGGACATGTAATACTCTATGTGGAGTGCTAGTAAGGACAAGGTAAATTTTATTTCTGGTTGGTCAAAGTTTAATCAGTAACTTATTTGATGCCTGTCAAACTAAGGCAGGGCATATTCCAGAGTGGTCAGAATTACCATTAAACCAGCTTCTTTTGTAAGAAGGTTAGTGGCTCTATGACATGCTACAAGTAAAGTCAGTGCTTTATAAATGTCACACTAGTAGATGTTTGCTAGATCAAGCCACAGTTTGCTCACATTTAGGACTAGGGATGTCCCTCTTTTGCCTCATTCATATCTAGTCTCTTTTGGGTTTGAAATAACATTTTGCCAGTGTTTTACTTTAGTCCGCCCTTAAATTTCTTCTGCTTAAACCTGTATTGTGAAACCCACAATACAGTTTGTCTTCAGGAAATGTTCAGTCTTTGTATCATTTATTCCTTTAGCCGGGGGGGGGGGGGGGCTAATGCATCCCCGTAACCACTTGTACTGTCATTTTAAAAAGGTGGTGGAGGTGGATTAAGAAGAGGTTTACTAACATAAGTGATAAGAATTAAACATGGTATATATAGTTAAACACTGCCAGCAGCACCTTTACAAGAGATCACAAAACAACATGCTGTACTGCCTCCTCCAGAGGCTTCACGTCTAGTGACTACAATGAACTATGGCATATAGTGGAACAAAATTGTAGACAATGCATATAAACTGTTAGTGTGCCTGCTGCTCCCTTTACATTTTTGTTTAGAAGTATGTAGTTATAGATTGTAATACATCTTTTTAACTGTTAACACTTTTAGTAAGTCATTAATCACTTATTTCACTGTACACATTACTTCTCTATTATCGCTGGTGACATTCTCTGCAAACTTCTTAAGTTGCATCATTGGGGGGGTAGCTGTAGTAAAACATTACCCAAGTTTTTAAACACTTCAGAGCCAGTAAGCTCACCAATTAGCAGCATGGATTAACTTCAGGGCTATCTTTGCAGCAACATTATTGTAATAATCCCTTGTGGAACTCCCATAATGTGATGCTTTCTACATAAAATATGCAGTGAGCTTTACATAAGCTGATTGCGAGTGTACTTTTAAATGTACATAAATGAAGAGGCCCTAGCACTGACCCCTTGTTATACAACTTTTGTTTCTGGTTATTGGGAGGATTGCATTTCCGTAATTTCAGTTTTCAGGTTCTGCTGAATTCAGGACTGTGTTATAAGTTCCTGTGTTGCCCATATCCTTACTTGGATAGGAAATTTCTCTGTTCACCAGTGAGAGTGGGGAGCTTTGAGCAGCCCATCTGTCCCTGGAGGAGTGGTCTCAGCCCAGCAACTAGTAGTTTATTGGCCATTTTGGGCTAATTCCTATCTCTTTCATCTCCCTGCCTTAAAACCCACATTTGCGTGGTTTTGCACACTGCGCAGCGCCGGTTAGCTAGGGTTAAACTATTCCAGGTTCCACGAAGTCTGCTCTTCAATTTTTCCCGTAGAACTAGTCAAATTCTCAAAGAAAGCACTCTAACTATCCTTTTACAGCCCGGCACTTGCTCCAAGCTCTCAGTAAGCACTAATAAACGCTAACACTTCACCTCAGTAAAACAGTTCATTTACACATACAGACATGTCCAAAGGGCAGTTTCAGGTATACTCTCCAGTCCAGCTGGTGAATCTGGGAATCTTGAGGCAGTGTTACAATTGCCTTATGTATGCAGACAACCCTCTCCTCCTTCCAACAAACACGAATGTATGTGAGAGATGCAACTATACAGCCAAACTGGAGGCCAAGCTCTCTCAACCCAAGGCTGGAACAGCCAGTCAGGAGGAGAAGGGAAACACTTGCACCACACTTCCAGTCTCACATACACCATTCATACATGCACCAGCAAACAATACACATAAATACACGAAAACATACTTGGAGGCTCTAAATAAAAATCTGCCTAAGCAGCAGAGACCTCCAAAGCAGACATCCAAGCAACCTCCACCCTCAAACAACAACCACGTATCACATACTTCACAGAGTCAGTGCGCCACGCAACCACAGCCCTTAAGTCTTAACAACACACCCAGTACTCTAGTAATAGGTGACTCTATTGTCAGGCACACTGAAGTTCCACTCACTAGACTGAACAAGGAGAAGGTTACTGTAAGCTGCCTGTCGGGTGCCAGGATCCGCCATATAACACAAGCACTCAGGTCACTCCAAAACAAGTACATATATGACTCTGTCATTGTACATGTTGGTGTGAACGACCTGAGACTTACCTCCCTGGACTACATGAAAAGAGACATAGAGGTGCTCTCTGATCATGTAGCCCAGGCCGGTATGACCCTGACCCTGAGTAGTATCTTTCCTTCACCAAGAATGTTGCCACAATACAAAGATAAAATGATCAGTTTTAACAATTGGCCAAGCTATTGGTGTCATTCAAAGGGGATCCAGTGTCTGTCAGCCTGGGACAACATGCTTGACAAGCCATGCTGCTTCGCCAGAGATGGCTTGCACCTGTCGCCCTTAGGCTTAAAAGGCTCTTGCCACCCCCATAGTGCCTTTTTTAGGCAAGGCTCAAAAGACAAACCCACCTCCCTAAATAACACAAGTAACCAAAAACTGAGGGTAATGCTACTCAATGCCAGAAGTCTAAACCTCAAAATGCACGCACTCGAGGCACTCCTTAGCATGGAGAAAATCGATATCTGTGCAATAACAGAAACCTGGTTCAAGGTTCCAGGGAGCACCCCAGCACTACCAGGATACAACTCATGCCATACCTTTCGGCCTTCAAACCCAGACCGAAATGCAAAAGGAGGGGGTGTATCCATTTTCATAAAGGATACCCACACCTCCAGGTTAGTAGCATAGCACATGGCCTCAGAGACCATCCAGGTGCAACTAACGGTGGGCAAAGCTGCTTTTCAGATCATAGCTTGCTACAGATCACCTACCTTGTCTCAGGACCCCCACTCAGCATTCCTGAGAGCATTGGAAAATATAAAGGTCCTACCAAACACCATGATATTGGGAGATTTCAACTACCCAAACATTGACTGGGATAACTACTCAAGTACAAACTCCTTTGCCCAACACTTCCTAGAGTTTATAAATTCAAATGCCCTGGAACAGCTGGTCACCACACCCACAAGAGGTGATAACATATTGGACCTGATCATCACCAACATGGGGGATCAGTGCTCCACACCAGAGGTAAACCCCTCGCTGGTAAGATCAGACCATAAACTAATCACACTGGACATCCACATCACGACCCCACCCCCAGGTCAAGGAAACCACTGTGAAAAACTTTTCAAAAGCCAACTTCTCACTTCTCAAGACCGAGATGGAAAGTTTCCAAGCCCCCTTACTAAAGGATAATGCTGCTCAAACAGCAGAATCCTTTACAAATGCATTCTATGAGCACCTACAGGAATGCATGGATCGAGCCATCCCAAGTAAAACCAAGACTCACTCCTCCAAAAAGAGGAAACCATTCTGGTGGTCCCCGGCCATAAATAAACTATACAACAGAAGGAGGAGACTATTACATGATAGAGCAAAATCCCAAAAAGGAAAGGCATCACTGATCAATATCAGCAAGAAACTACATCCCTCATAAAATCATCCAAGGCCAGTTTCGAAAGAAAAATTGCCAAAGACTCTAAAGATAATCACAAAGCCTTCTTTAGCTATGTCAAGAATCTAGGTGGAAACTCTCAGATATGCTCTGAGCTAGGGCAAAATGGCAAAATATACACTGAAGAAACACAGTTGGCCAGCAAAATTTAGCAGTCAAACGTGCAACCAGAAACAAGATAGTTAGTAACCAGACTTTTATTATAAAAATAAAAAACAGACCGGTTTCGGCAATATAATGCCTTCTTCAGTGTTGAACAGACAATCATACAAATCACTATTGAGTATACAAATTTATACATAGTGCTAACCAATAAGCACGTGAATGTGCTGTTAGTACTCATGAATAATACATGATATAATGTAAGCAAGCTAACACTATACCAGAGACCATGGCTACTATTAATCTAACAGCCCAAACAAATAATTCCCAAACCTAAACAAAAACAGTATGTAAGAATAATAACATCATAAAGGACAATAATTATACATGATTGAAATATGTATATACATCCATTGTCAAAACTTATCTCCTTTGATATATATAACTATAAAGGGCCCATTTCCTTACTAAAACAGGCATAGTGAATGACCCAAACGACTAACATATATCACAACCCATAAAAAATATAATATATTGTTATATATACAAAAGGTGATGTATATATATAGAATCTGCAATAAATGAATAAGAAAATATTATACCTTGCATAGATGATAATTAGAGTAGAAGTTAAAACCATATATAACATTCTTCATGAAATAGACGTTATAGATGATCATTGAGTCCCGGTGGAAAAAGTGCGCCCAAAGTTATTATCCAGTACTTTTCCTTGTGATTTAAGATACCATGCCACCCTTGTGGGTTGCTGCGATCTCCAACTATTCGGTCTATGATCATAAACATAAACTGTGCTTGTTGATGTTTTGAGACATGTCGGTATAAGACATTAGTCTCCTTTTTGTTTTTGATATCACTTCGATGTTCATTTATTCATGACCTGAGTGGCCTAGAAGTCTGGCCAACATAGAATGCCCCACAATGGCATGAGGCCAAATAAACAACCCAGTCACCACTACAGTTACCAAAAATTTTGCAGTCAAAGACCTTACTAGTGTTTCGACTAGAAAAGTGCTGGGACTTTGTAATCTGTTTACAAGAGCCACAGTGGCCACATGGATAAGTACCTAACAATTCATGTCCCATTATTGTAAGCTGTTTATGAATTGCTCCACCACTGCCAATGTGTTTGTAATGAGACAAATGGGAGCCCAATGTTTTGCCTTTCCTATATGAAAATTGACATTCTTCCCCCAGAATAGATCTGAGTTGTTCATTGGCTAGTAGGATATTCCAATGTCTGTTTATAATATCCCTAATCACATAATAATTCCTACCATATGTTGTGATGAATCTGATTGTAGATGATCGGGAATCTCCTGAAGGAGTCTTATAATCCAGCAATCTGTTCCTATTGATTTTGGAGGATCGAGTCCATGCTTTATTGATATCTTCAAAGTTATACCCTCTACTAGCAAATCTACGACATAAGTCAAGACTAGCTATATCATAATCTGATTTGGTAGAACTAAGGCGTTTCATACACATAAATTGTGAAACCGGGATATTCCTGATGGTATGACGTGGGTGCATGCTCGAAGCATGTAATAGAGTATTATATTGGGGATATTTGCGAAACACTCTGGTAGCCAGGGTATGATCATGATTTCTGGAAACAGTTACATCCAGGAAATTAATAGTCTGCATATCAAAGGTAATAGAAAATTCAATGCCCCAGATATTACCATTAAGATACTCTACAAATTCCTGCAAATATCCCACATCCGCACGCCATACCATCCAACAGTCATCCAGGTACCTACGCCAGATGTCCATTTCTACCAAATATTTGTTGTGAGATGCATCGTAGATCATGCACTCTTCAAAGAATGCCATAAACAGGTCGGCATAAATGGGAGCAAAGGATGCTCCCATTGCCATACCCTGTAATTGCCAGTAGCATTGCCCTTGAAAATAAAAAACATTCTTGTTAAGTACATGTTCTGACATGCAAATTAATAGCATATTGAACCCTGGTAAATATAAACCAGCCCTATCCAACCAGTATTTAAGGGCTTGCAATCCAGCCCAATGTGGTATACTGGTATACAAGGCTTTGACATCCAATGAACAGATTAGCCACCCAGGCTCCAATTGTGTGTCCTCTATGATTTTAAGGAACTGTGTAGTGTCCTGTAGCCTTGCCCTGACCAAACCCAAAAGAGGTTTAAGATACTGTGTCAGGAAGGCTGACAAGGGTTCGGTCAAGGAACCAATACCCGAAACTATCGGTCTACCCGGAGGTTTGGTTAGTGATTTATGGATTTTGGGTAGTAAATACAGAATCTGCTTACGGGGGTCCTTGACCGAAAGTTGTATAACACATTTTTTGCTGATGATACCCTCTTCACATGCTAGATTCAGGAAAGAGTCAATTTCTTGCTTGAAATTCGGGGTTGGGTCAATCATATAACATGCTGTGTTAGATAACTGGGATAAACCCTCATGAAGATAATCACTCATGTTTTGTACTACCACGGCCCCACCCTTGTCTGCAGGTAATATAACTATGTCCTTGTTGTTACGTAGCTGTTGGAGGGCAATGCTCTCCTGCTGTGAAAGATTGTGTCTCAACATGGTGTATCCATAATTTTGAAAGTGTAGATCCCTAAAGACGGACTGCATAAAAATCAACACATGCTTGTTCATTGGAGGCTGGAATTCATATTTGCCAAATCTGAATTCATTAGATCTTTGAGATGTATCATCTGCAAAAAACAACTTAAGGTTTAGACTACGACAAAAGTTAATAACATCTGTGACAATATGGTATTCATTGGAATAAAAGCCAGGTATAAAACTAAGCCCTTTATTCAAAAGAATTTGTTGATCACCAGACAAACTTACATTAGATAAGTTTAAAACATTTTGATTAAGTTGTTCATCTTGACTTATGTTAGAAAGTTCTGGATCAAGCCTTCCAGGGAATGCTCTAATGGATCTTTTCTTATGCTTCCGTCCCCCTCTGTGTTTGGAACCATTTCTAAAGGGATGTTTCTGTTTGTTTTCTTTTTGTGTGGTGATCCCCTGTCCCCTGAGCTGTCATAGTCTGTAAGAGAGGAATCCTCTCCTGAAGTGCTATTGTTGAGCCCATCCCTATTTTTCAAAATAGATCTTGGTCTTTTTCTGGGGCGACCAGCGGCAGACCACTGACCAACCTCTGCAAATCTGACTGAACGAGTAAACTCAAAAGGGCGTCCCCTTTGGTAATCAGAATAATCTCTATGAAATTTTTTAATCTTTCTTTCTTTGATAGTTCTTTCGTGGTTTGTCAATTCTTTGGATAACTTCTTTAGGTTATCCTGGAATTTGGATAGGGACTCATATTTTTTACAATCACAACATAATGTTTTGACCTCCTGAATATTCACATCTACCATCCTCTCATAGTATTGTAAAAGAACATTCACAAATAACATAGACCCAGTTTGTAAGGCCTCCTTCCAGTCACAATTCAACTTATCATCCGGTCTACCTACCAATGGTTGGAGCCGTATTCTCAAGCCCCTAGGTGCAATATTCTTATTTGAATATGCTCTAAACAATTTCAAATGCCATATGTTGGATATCAAAGTTTTGAGGCCTTTTGTAAGAGAATGGAAGGACAAATCACAATCGGATGAAATCTGTTGATCACTGTTACTTGGATTTAGTAAGGAAATGGGCCCTTTATAGTTATATATATCAAAGGAGATAAGTTTTGACAATGGATGTATATACATATTTCAATGATGTACAATTATTGTCCTTTATGATGTTATTATTCTTACATACTGTTTTTGTTTAGGTTTGGGAATTATTTGTTTGGGCTGTTAGATTAATAGTAGCCATGGTCTCTGGTATAGTGTTAGCTTGCTTACATTATATCATGTATTATTCATGAGTACTAACAGCACATTCACGTGCTTATTGTTTAGCACTATGTATAAATTTGTATACTCAATAGTGATTTGTATAACTGTCTGTTCAACACTGAAGAAGGCATTATATTGCCGAAACCGGTCTGTTTTTTATTTTTATAATAAAAGTCTGGTTACTCACTATCTTGTTTCTGGTTGCACGTTTGACTGCTAAATTTTGCTGGCCAGTTGTGTTTCTTTATGGTACTATCTGGCTGTGCATCCCCCACGTGCATAGCATTTGGTTTGGACAAAATATACACTGAACCAACTGACATTGCCAACATCCTGGCTGACAGGTTCAGTGCAAACTTTACCCCCCCTCACCCCCAAAAGGGCCCATGCCCATCCCAGAAGAAAGCAGAGCCCCAGACATCACAGACAAGCAGGTAAAAACAGCCCTCTCCTAAGCTAAAAACACAGCATCAATGAGACTGGATGGTATCCAAGGCTGTGTCTTACACGAGCTCCAAAATGAGCTACACCCTCTCTTAAATTCACTGTTCAAACTCAGCCTTACCACAGGCTATGTACCCAAAGAATGGCGTACAGCTACAGTCATCCCGCTCCACAAAGGTGGTGCCACAACAGAACCTGGGAACTATCGCCCTATAAGCCTGACTAGCCTGGTCTGCAAGGCTATTGAGTGAATCATCATGGATCTCATAAACAGAGACATTGGGAACCTCCAGACACTGGACCCTACCCAATTCGGCTTTGTTAAAGGCAGATCATGCCTCCTAAACCTAATTGACTTCTTTGAAACAGTTACCAAGGCCATAGATGAAGGAAAGGTAGTCCACACATCCTACCTGGACCTCGCTAAGGCCTTCGCCACCATTCCCCACTCTGGCATCATAGATAAACTTACCAGCTTGAACATTAACCCCTATGTCACGAGATGGGTTGCCAACTGGCTCACGGATAGAACACACATGGTCAGAGTTGCGGGTGCCATGTCCGACTCTAAACCAGTCACAAGTGGTGTCCCACAGGGCTCGGTCCTGGGACCCCTCCTTTTCGGTATATACTTCTCCGAGGTACAGGCAAGCATAGGAGGACTATGGCTAACCAAGGTCACAGACGACTGCAAACTGGGGGCCATAATAGACTCTCCGGCTGGCACAGACATCCTCCAGAAGGGTCTCACAGAGACAGATACCTGGTGTCAGAACCATGGCCTCAAGCTAAATGCTAAAAAATGCATAGTCATCCCCTTTGGGAAAAACAAAGTGCCCACGAATTATCACATAGGTGGTAATCCACTAAGTACAGAAGATGTAATTAGGGACCTGGGGACCCAGGTAGATAGTAACCTCTCCTTTGATAACCACATTGCCAAAGTGGTTAGAAATTCCTTCTATGTAGCCCACCTAATCATGAAAGGGTTCACATCTAGATCAAGAGAGGTCATTGTGCCCCTCTACTCATCGCTCATTAGGCCCATAATAGAGTACAATGCCCCATTTGGAATGTACCTTACTCAACACCTGCAACAGCTGGAAAGGCCACAGAAGAACCTCACAAAGAGGATCGTGGGCCTCAAACAGATGCCCTATGCAGCTCGACTAAAGAAACTCCAGCTCTACTCAGAATTTATGGACATGCTCCACCTCAAGAAGACCAAATCTCTGAGAGCCACATGCTCCAGTGAATTAAACCTCAACACAAAAATAAACAGGACATGCTGGAGGGATAGATTCCTGTCCCAGAGACTTCCCTCACTCTGGAATAGAATCCCAGTTTATGTTAGGCAGAGCACATCACTAACACTCTTCAAGAGAAATTTTGACGAGTGGATGGGAAATCGTAAATTCACCTCGGGGATCACTTCAATGGCCCTGCTAGACAGAGGCCCAGGAAACTAATTTAAAAAGGGAGGCGAAAGCCAACACATTCTGGGTAGGCTTATAAATGTCCTTGGGCAGATAGCTTAGTACCTACCTATGAACCTATGAATCTTAAGGCTTTTTCTTTAAGCAAGTTAATCATTATTGACCTTCCAAGTAAACACTGAAAATTCAAGCATCATCTGAAGAAACTCCAGACAGAGCTACATGCAGCAGTTTTGCACAGTGACATTGAACTAGATGCAGTCTCTATAACCTTAAAATTTCAGCCTGATTAGTATAAAGAAAACACTTGTATATGCCATGTACACATTGCCACTGTGGTCAGAAAGTCCTTCTATGTGGCGCATCTCATTACTAAGGGTTTTGCATCCAGGAAGAAAGAGGTCATTGTCTCCCTCTACTCTTCCCTCATTAGGCCAATCATCGAGTACAATGCCTCATTTTCCATGTACATCACTAGACACCTGCAGCAACTGAAGAGGCCGCAAAAGTACCTCACAAAGAGGATCCTAGGGTTTAAACACGTGTCATATATGGACAGACTCAAAAAACTTCAACTATTTTCTGTCTCATATTGCCTACTTAGAGGCGATCTCTGCTTGACATACAAAGCCATGTCTGATCTAGCTCTGTTAGAAATGCTACATCTAAAGAAATCACAATCCCTCCGCACCAGATGCTCCAGTGACCTCAACCTCATTACCACAATCAACAGAACATGCTGTAGGGACAGGTTCATAACCCAGAGACTGCCCTTGTTATAGATTAGACTTCCCATACATGTCAAACAGAGCACCTCAATGGCCCTCTTCAAGAGAATCCTTGATGAGTGGATGGCAAATAGAAAATTCACCCCGGGGATCACTCCAGTGGCTCTACTCGACAGAGGCACTGGGAACTAAGGTCGGGTGGCACGATGTTAGGGTAATCCTATGGGCTAGGTTTGTAAAGGCTCCAGGGCCATTAACCTAGTACACACATATTAACCTATGTGCAGTACACTTTATATATATGCTCATTATATATAGTAGGTCCTTCCTCTTACATAATATATAAAAACATATTCCATCATCTCTGGAACTGGGGATTATATTAAACAATTCAGTATTTCTTTTCCTTCAGAATAACACTGGTCATAATCACCTGTATTAGCTGGATTTATTTCCTGTCATATTTAGTAAAACTGTATCCTATGAAGTAGCTAAAATACCCTTTGCTATTCTTGGGTCTAACAGTTACCTCAGTTTCCAACAAGCCCAGTCTCGCTAATTATAGCTCATGCTGTCAAATGTTGTATTATTAAGCAACTTATGCTTAAATGATGATTGTGACTCATATACAGTCTCCTCTTTATGTAGAAACCTCATCCGTCAGAATCCAGTTACCAAAGGGAAACGGGGGGAAAAAATAAAAGCAAGCACAATCTTAATATAAAACATTCTCTTCTTATGCAGTTGGATTCCAGTACCCATACTTGTTCTCTCTCTCTCTCTTTTTTTTTTTTTTAAATTCCCAGTCTCCCACTAACTCCATCCTTCTGGCTGCTTAGTTAACACATTCATTTTGTAGAGGTGGGGCATTATGGCATTATTCTTCTTGGGTGCAAGGGTGAGAGCTGATTGAACAAGCTGCAGGAGTCATTGTCTGTGTTTCGGGGATTAGGTCCTTCCTAACTCATCCCTCCCTGTCAGGGTTTGCCGCCTGCAGAGATTTCTATCATGCACACCCTTGCAAGCAGCACACTGCTGCATCTCAGTCTTGGTAGGCTGATCACTACAGGCAACACACCTGCAGTTCTGCAGTTGTCACCAGTGCAGTGAGCGAAGGTGACACCCTTCCTCAGGATTGGTAAGCTGTCATTGGCTGCTCACTCCCATCTTCCCCTTTCCCTCTAATCAGTGATTCCTGATATGTAGCAATATGTATAGCAGTTCTTCCAACCGTCATGTATACCCCCTGGCAACTGTCTTGTATCCACTTTTTGCCTGTTGTCATGAGATAAATAAGTGCTGAACTCCACTTTCTGGTCTTGTCCATCACTCCCAAGCAAAGTAATGCAGCCATGTCTTTCTATAAGTATCAGTCAACCATATGAATTTAATCCTGTTAAGTGTTATGCTAGTATGCTAATATTACTGATACTTTTAAATTTACACACAGTTATGGTGAATTAACATTTTTATCAAGACATCCTTCATTTTGCACACCCTCAGGTCTCACTTCCCTACCAACTCCACCAGTGTGTACCAATAATGTCATTACAATCTTCACAACATAATCACTTAAAATAAGCATGCTATTGCCATCCTTTTCATACATGCCTTGAATTCTATTACTAGATTATTTTCTTGTCCCTACCCCCTTCAAACAAATACTCTAGTGTACAGATCAGAATATTTAATAGGTAACACAGGAAAACTTAATATACTGAACACAAATTCTATGCATTGGAAGGCCAATTACGTAAAAGTAGGACCTAGATTCTTAACATTGCCAGCTTTTCTCCTTAATAAAAAAAATCAAGTCATCACAACTGACATCTAAAAATTTAAATAGCTTAAAATATCTTCCAGGTACTTACTCACTTATCATATAATTCAGTTTGGTTTATTTTGGTAATGACATCAACGCTGCCACAGGACAGGGTCACCATGAATTGTTTAGACTAATACATAAACTGCCTACATGTAATGACATTTACATCAGATAAGTTGATCTGTCTAGTTTTGAACTATGACAATCAGCAGCTGTCCTAGCTACCCTACAGTGTGGGTTCTTCAGATCAATGGCAATGTTTTCTAGTATTTATACTAAGACCAATGACTGTGACATTCTGATGAACTAGCACTTCTATTAAATTAAAGATTGTAAGCTAAGTAGTTGTATATGAGGAGGACTAACTTTTGTCCATTTCAGAATTAAATATGTTGATCATGTCATCTAATTCTTTATGATATAACATTCCTAACATTATTTTGGTTGGTGAATAAGAAAATAGATTTGAAGGCTCCTGTATCCAACTTTATACTTTTCCCTAATTGACAAGGAATACATCCTTCTCTGTACAAACCATGTACTCATCAGTGCTTATCACATAAAATCATTGACAGTAGGAACCCAGTTCTCTATAATACCATTTTTAGCAAAAATCTATCCATTGATTGTAATGCCATTAGCAAAGTTCCATTCTCTGTGTACTTCTCTTTTTCTGTACATTTTATTTTTCATAGTTGTTGCATTTACTCTCCTTACTGGGATTCATCTTTATATTTGAATCATTGTATATGCTCAAAAGCATATTCTGTGATCACTGCTTATAGCTTGATTAAAGATGGTAAATAAGCCTCAGTAGCTTCCTGATGCTTTTCTAAGGGGCTCATTCCCCTTAATGTTGAGATGTAAGTAATGAAACATAAATCACTTAGAAACCCCTATAATAATGCTTTGTTAAACAAACAACAGAAAACAAACAGAAAACTGCCATAATCAGAATGGATTCATCGAGGGTGGATCTACTCTTACTCTCCTCACTAACTTTTGTGAATCATGTTTTATATATTGATCTTAGTGTGATCATTATTTATACTGATCTTGCTAAAACAATCCTGTATGTCCATTATTTCCAGATTCACCAAGAAAGTTCCATTTCTTGTATAGCTATCTGCCGGTCAATTTATTTACTCAGCAGCAGCTGCATGCCTGCTCATTTAGGCCATCACACACCAACCAGTGAACATGTGTTCATGCTCCTGTTTCTGTCTTGATTAGTCTGTTCTTCCCACTTCTCCTCTTCCTCTCTTTCCAAAGAACTTGAGGGCCTACCACTTTTGAAATGTTAATCTGTTTAATTTCTTCTGTATCGTTGTCCTGGCACATGATACAGATTGTTCAGTTTAGCTAAAGCCAATTTCAGACCAGCAAATATGTAAATATCCTTTGGAAAACCACTGTAAACTCTACTAGGAAGTTTTACATGGACTTGATCTTTCCTCTTTTTCTATACTCCTTTTTCAGTGCAAAACATACCTCTCAACCTGGAAACATCAAAAATCTGGACAAAGGCCCATAAAAAATAAGTACAAATCTGTACGCTGGTTAACATAAAATTTCCATACATAATTATATAGACCCACCCACTCAAATAGAATTGTGGGATGCCAACCTTTGAACACAAACTGAAGAACAGACAACCAAAATGTGATCATGAAACAAACCAACAAAAGAAGAACAATATAGCAATAACCCACGCCTGGGTGTGGGTAATGCTGGATTTACCCACGGTTGGTGTGGTTTGGTCACAAGGACGAAGCCCGAGTGGCCAAACAAATCCAACCGTGGGTAAATCCAGCATTACCCACACCCAGAAGTGGGTTTATTGCTATTATACAATGACATTATTTAAGAAAAAAGATAATTACTTTTCTTAAATAATGGCATTGTATAATGCCTCCTTGCTGCCCTTCCGCAGCTGTCTTGTATTCTGCGGCAGTTCTGATGTTCTGCGCATGCATATGCCTACGCAGTACATCAGAGCTGTGAGCAAAAGCAATGGAGAAAGCAAGATCTCCGTTGCTTTTCACAAACTGTTTCGCTATGTTAAATGGGTTTAACATAGCGAGACAGTTTAAAAAAAGCAACGTAGAATCTCAAAAACATAGCTCATTCATCTTCAGACATTTGAATTATGGACTCAGTTGTTCATTTCATACCAGTACAAAGGTATATTATACAAGCAATAAAGGACAATGATCTTAGCAGTCTGCTTATATGGAAATGGAATGGATTTTATGTTATTACACTAAATCCAGAACCTAAGATGATTGTCATCCTAACTTTTTCTGTCTGTTAGACTTTTGCTTTTAGAAGGCTTGTTTGTTGTCATCTTCAGCTTCCAGCTTCAGTAGGGTATTCCAAGAACCCATTGTTGTTTTGAAGAAGCATTATGTTATTTGAATTTGTGTTGACCCTTTATGCTGCAAGGCACAATGTCTGCTTTTAAAATTTCACTGTGGCCTGCTTCCACCATATCAGTTTAAAGTAGTGTATTTTTTATTAGGCAGCATTAGTCAATGTGACCCAGTCATCTCAAGCCAATTTTTACATCGAGTGGCTAGCTGTGTTATGTCACACAATCTGTGATCCATACTCTCCTGTCTAGTGGGTTCTACACACAACAGTTGATGCTCAAAGCTGTTAGTCTATACAACTCTTCCTTCAATATGCACCATCTAGAGCCTGTACTGCTGCCCACAACTCCATTCTTGGGAGAGTTTGAGGTGGAAATATCCTATCAGTTTTTCTTTGCCAGGGGTGTGGGAGGAACCCTACAAAGGCACAGGAAGACCATGCAAACTCCACCCTGGCATTAGCTGGATGTCAGGCTTGAACTTTGTGCATGGGAGGCAAAAACCTTAATCATTATGCCAATTGTAAGAGGTGTCCTTATTATCTTGCTTTTATGGTTGTCTTGCTTTATATACTCTGTGTATCCAGTGTAATTTGCATGATTGAGTGCACTATTGTTTTAGGGGTCTAATTATATTATTGCCCCAGTGTCTTAAATTTGTGCCATATAGTCATATCCCTGAACCATCCAAATCCAAAGTGTGGGAACAGATGATAAGAATGCAAACCTTGTACTGTCAGCTTCAGTTAGGAAGCTCATGGCACAGTTACAATGTGTTACTTTATACTTATAAAAGTTCATTTGATGCATTACGAGGATCCATTATTATTTAATAAAATCATATCAAGGAATGTGTGACAGACCCTTTCATTGTGGAGCTGCATGAAACATGGAGTTTTAAGATTCAGAATTATGAACTTTCCTTATAATGGGTTGCAGCTGAGAGGAATGCATATAGCAGTAATTCTAATGCCTGCTGTGAATTTCCTTATGTTGATGCATTCCTCACTGCCTTTTTCCTTTGATATTTTTTATTTGCCATTTTCAGACTGTCTTGTCTGGTCTTTTGGTAATAAGGTCTGCCCATGCCCCCTTTTCTAAATCCTTGGTGAAAATGTATATTTTGTTTTTGACTGAGTGATGATTTCTTAAGTAGTAGATTCAGTAATGATCATTGGAGATGCCACTGTGAACCAGTGGTATCTCATACAGGGCATTTCTTGTGGACTGCCTTTCAAGTATCTAGTTCATCTGTTTTGTTTAAGAATGGACTTGTATCAATGATAATAAACTAGCTTAAGACTCTGCTGAGGAAGAACTACATTTAAAGCCTTCTAAAGATCTAAGCAGGTAATATGGGGGTACTATTTAAACTTCTAATGATTTAAGTAGATAAGTCAGTAAGGAGAGTCTGCAGTCCAGAGCAACTGAACTCATCATATCATTTGATTAAGGGGGAAGGATGCACTTTTAAGAAGCTGTGCTGGTGGGTGTTAGCACACTGTGAGTTGCCAATTTATCAGCGAGTCTGTCTTTAAAGATGCCACTTGACAATGACTGAAGTTGCACTGATGGGCCTTTAATTTACTGACAATTGTATAGGTCTGCTTTTGAAGAAAGGAATTACCTATATCACATTCCTGTCAGCAGGGACTGCTGTGGTACTTTGGTACCTAAACTTGCATAAATGTAAAAAACTACTTGATTATGCTAGAAGAAATACAGATTACAGAAAAATACTGTCATAAATCGTGATAAGGCTGCTGTAATAAAAGAATGCAAGTATGCATGACAGTGATGGCATTTCAGGTGAACTGCAAGAAATGAAATGTATTTTACACTTTTGCCTTAAAGAATACGTAGACCATGAGTAACAGACCCTCATGCTGTTACAGATGTAAAAGGTAATTTGACAGACAGCTGAAAGGTAGACAGATTTGCAGCCTTTCACTCTGTAATGAGAGCGGCCTCTGTTAGGAAGCAATCAGGGTTTAATTTATTGAAGAAGAATGACTATTTTATCTTTTCTGACATGCATGAAAAACTAGTAATGTAGAATATAGATTATAAGCGCTTGAAAAAATGTTGTGTGTGCATTTATTTCTCTTACAAATGAGTTGCCAAGGTAAGGTAGGGTATTGTGCATCTCAGCAGGGGCTGCCTGCGAACAGAGTTAGAACATAAAAATAGAATTTTGGGAAAGAGTATGACACTTTCCTTTAACAAAGGAGGAGCTGCCTTAGATAGTGTCAGAATATATATACGAGGTGAGAGGTATGTTTCTTGAAATGTGCCATTCACTTCTCTTTTGATACTTAGAAGATCAGAAGACTGTGATTCCCATCCCTTTCCCAGATGTTTGGATTATGTGTCAGTATTATAGCTTAAATGGGGGTGGGTGATGCACTGACCCTGTAGTGCAGCATAAGGGACACAAGGACATACTGTACCCCTGAGGTACAGTCTTTCAGTTGGGACATTACACTAAGGTTGTACCTGTTTTTCCTGAGTTGCTGGTCGCTGGGATGGATGTTAAAGATTCTATGGCACTTATCAGGAAAAAGTATGGGGTACAATACACACACACTAAAAACAATTAGCAACAAAGCAAGGATAAATGACAGCAAAACTGAATATTAACCAGAATCACTGGATTAACATGTTTGCTGAAAACAACGTATTCATTCTCCCCATCTTTTATTCTACAACCAGATGGTTAATCTCATAATAATGTCTAAAGTAACTGATCAGGGCCAGTGCGAACATTTTGGGGTCTCCCAGCAAATGTTAAGTTCCAGTTTAAGTATCACCCTATCATCATCTGTCCTTCTAAGGACCATTTTACTTCATGCTGCCAGTAGTAGTTTGCACAGTCTGAACTGTGGCTACAGTACTCTTACATTAAGATAGGCCTGTGCACCACACTACGTTGGCCCATCTCAAATAGGGACAGTCACAGTTACTGCATATAATTGCAACAGTGATACATTACAGAAACTCTGTGTATGGAATGGACTTAGTTGGAATGGTGCCCTAGTTACTGTCTACTGTTTCACCCCTCTCTACAAGCAAACACACACATCCTCCTATTGCCCACTCTGTTTCTGCCCACACCAAGCTCCCCATACTATGAACACTGAAGTTTTCTTCCTTGTCTCACGTTTGCCTTACTATTCAGCTTTTTCAAGAAGCTATGGTTTTCTATGTACTCTTAAGTACATTTTATTTTTTTTCTTATTACACAACCTTTTCATTCAATGATGGCTTGAACAGAAATTATGATTACAGAAGGAAACTCAGTGTTGCTGTTCAACTTTAGTTTTCTTTGCATCCCTTCAACGCATCTTTCCTGACCAATAACCATTTAGGAAATAACTCATTTAAGCCAGGCTCCCCAGAAGCCAAAGGGATATAGATTCTCTGGGGTACATTTTAGAGCATATTTCCAAATGTTTAATCCAGTGGTGGCCTGACAAAAAAAAAAAGTCAGGATTTCAAGGACAACATAAGTTGTGCCCAAGACTTAATGCTCAAAGCTGACAAAATTATAGCTCACAATAAACTAAGTAGACAATTATTGTTAGGATGCACAAATCTTGTCTGGTAATACCACCCCAAAAAATGGCCACAGTCATGTATTTCAAGTGACTGTGGTCATACATATACATTGTGTGCCTCCTCAATTCTCACCCCTACTCCCCAAAGGCAGCCATCTGCATAGGAGCCTGATGTGTGTTGTAAGGAAGGTGAAAAAATAGTGTTTACAGTAATGTAGTCCACTTTGTTGTTCCTAAACAGTGCACTGCCACTAAACAAGCTAAAGTTACCTTCTTTGTGCACCCGCAAGGTCTGTGAGGAAAGTAAAAGAAACAATGATGACACTGTTCCCAGCCCTAACATAAGCTGTAATGTCCTCCTGTATACACCTCTAAGGTGTGCTTGTGATGAAAACTAAAGAGGTAATGGCCACACCACCCCCAGCCCACAAACAGCCTGCAGCAACCTTCAGTACCTACCTATAAGCAGGGCTCATTTTAGAATGGATGCAGTTGAACACAGAAGCCACCATCATGTCCATGTCAAAATCCATTTATACAGTCCTGTGTATGGGTTCCACTAGACTCTTAGAGGCTCTAAATATCTGAATGTACTGTGATATATTTTATGCCTTCCTTTTGAAATGTAATTACTTGTTAATTGCATTTTTTATTGCTGCCCAGAAGAGTTAAGTATGTGACTGGTATTACTCTGTGCGCACGCGTGTGTGTCTGTGGACAGATAAAGCTCAGTGATATTTTCTCACATACACACACACACAAACACACTGCATATTCACCTTCATGGAAACTGGAGGAATTACATTTAACCTGCTGCATGTTTTTGAGGTGTTGGAGTTAACTAGAGCAGATGGATAGATGCACACACAGACAGGGAGGGTATGCAGACTCCACATAGAAAAAACATAGCCAAGAACTCAGCCAGAGAACACAATGTAAAATGACAGTTCTACTCACAGTGCCATAGTGGCAATAAACAGAACAATTACTTTCATGCATAGCCTTTTTCTCCCAAACCACCATAGATAGCCATCTAGCAAGTGTAAGGTCTGTGTTTGTGATGGTAAGTGAAATATAATTTGACCAGCTTGTTACTCTTAAATACAATGCAAACAAGCCCCCTTCTGCATATACTCACGCAAGCAGAATGGCAATGCTGATGATGTTTCTGCTACAAAGTCAAATAAATTATAGCAAGATTGTTATGCTTGCATTGCAACACACAACACAGACTCATGGACACACAGACATACACTCATGTTTTGCACTGATTTCAGCAAAAAGCGATACATTGTACAACATTGGTGCCACCACACCAGATATGTGACTGTTAGCACTCATCAAACAATAGAAGGGGTTAGTCACTTTTATTAACCTCATTGAGGAGTAATTCATACCTGTCACTGTCCCTGATTTTACAGAATGTCATTGATTTTGCTTTAGAATTTTGCTCTGTACCTCAAAAGTTTGATTTGCTGGCAAATCATTCAGGATTACTGACAGCCAATAAATTCAGGTGTCAGGGTTCCATTCTTATTGTCCAAAAATGCATGTGGATGCAAAATATGTTATTCTGTTAACTTTTTAAGTGAACTAGAGCCTTTATTCTGCTATTATTTTTTACTTTGCCCAGACTGCTTGAGCAAAGAAGTTGAGAGTTATAGTATCTGGTGTGCTGCCCACTTTTATAAAACTCCCTGAAAGAGAAAACCATCTCTGAAGATTGGAAGCATCATCTCTTCTTAAAATCCAAGATATGGACTGAGAATGGTCACTCTGGGCTGCTGATCTCTTGCGCTTACCTGGTTCATGTTCATTCAGTGATTACTGGTTTTATTCTAATAGGTTCATATCACAACCCTGTTTTGGATAAAGATCGTAATCAGAAAATGAATAAGAATTGTTTTCTCCTCATTTTCCCAATCAGCAGCAGCTGTTGTGGGGCCTCAACACAGTTATGGATGATTAAGGGGTGCCCTTGCAGCCACGGATATTGCTGGTGACTAAAGCTGGCTATGATGTTCGTTTTAGTGGAGAGAATGCCCGCCAGCAAGATTAGCTAAGTCAAAGGCACTATGTCAATGGTGAAACAATTTTATGAAATTGTGATGCCTGTTACTTAACCAGAGATATATAATTAATTTTAAAGAAGATATAAAAGTTATTATACCATGCCATTAGTATAACTCAAATGGGTTTAACATTAACATATGACTTTTAAAAAACAAGCACGGAGATCTCCATTATGTTAAACCCATTTAACATTTTTTTTGCTATAACATATATAAATGAGTTTAATATATGAATGTTTTAAAATAAGCAACGGAGATGTCCAACGGAGATCTTGCTTTCTCCAAGCTTTTTGTTCGAACTCTGACGCGCCGCGCGCGCGCGTTACATCACAGACTGCCCGCGATGCCAGACATCTGCGGAAGGGCAGTAAACAGGTATGCCATTATTTAAGAAAAGTAAAAATAATGTCATGTTGGGTATTAACTGAAGATTTACCCGGTTGGGGTTTTTAGTTGCTTATCCTCGGCTTCACGGGAGTGGGGTATCTTAAGGGTAACCTGTTTAATCCTTGGTTTTTCCTAGGGCTTCGGCCCTCGGGATCAAACCATATATTATTATCTGCCAAGATTATTAAGTGCACAGGATTTCTGTGCTAGCTTATTTTACAAAATATCAAAATAAGCTAACTTTCTGTAGTTGGGGGCCCTCCAGGGCCAGGGGGTTTCGTTGGTGCCCAAAGCTGGTTATGTGTCAGATTGTTTAACAGATGAGAATATTGGTGTTTGCAAATATGCTATTGATAACTAAATATAATTCTGTGAATGCCATCATTTTGTGCCCATGTTAAACTGTGATAAAGACCATATGAAATGATTGTTAAAGAAATGAGATGTTGGGGTTAACTAGAGCAGATGGATAGATGCCCACACAGACATGGAGGGTATGCAGACTCCATATAGAAAAAAATGGCTAAGTTAATTTGACCGCAGCCCAAAATTCTGTAATCCTACAGAAAAGAAGAACATGGAACGTAGTTTCAAGAACCTTACAATCCACCATATAGCACAAACATTCATTTGTAGGTTTGTAGTTTTTAAAGTCCTTCACAGGAAACTTTTCCAAAATCAGGCACCAAAGGAAATCTGTTCATTCCAACACTTCCCTAAAACACTAGTGTGCTGCATGCTAACTACAAAGAACTGGGGGAGAGAAAGATTCACATGGGTTAATGAGAATAAATGCCTGCATGATGAATCACGCCACTCCTGTTTGGAATGTGTTGGGGAAGGGAACTGAAGCATCCACTCCAAAATCCTAACTAGAAAATCAAAGGCTAACAAAGACTTGGGGCAATTTTTTTAGTTTTCCTGTGGAAGTCCACTCCCTTCCCACAAAGTGGCATACTTGATGTGCAGATGATGACCCAGTAAGGAATCAGGGTGAGGTAAGACATCTGTGGAAAAAATGAAAAAAAAAATGCGTACATATTAAAAACAATTGGGTGTAACAAATGGAACCTCTCATATCATAGGAGTTGTACATAATGCAATGCTTAATTATTAGGTATGCATTGAGACCCCAGCTCCACCTCCCAATAAATGTAACATTTGAATGTGTTGCTCCAAAGGGAGGGCCAGGCCAGCAGTGCTTGAGAAGACACTATCTAGGTATGCTGGAGCAGAGAAAGTGGGGCAGTCAAACAAAAAATATTATGTACTTTTAAACTGTCAGCAGTGAAACACACGGTTGACTTTCATATGCCCATATTTCCAGCAATATTTACACACATGTTTAGACAATCCTGTATCAAATTAGTCTGATCCTCACAGAAAAAAAATGAAATAAAACAGGATTTGGATTGTGTAGAATATTGTACTGTATCCCTAAAACCATATATGAGCATAACACTATCTAAATGCATAACTGTTCCAATGTGCATTTTCAATTTAAGTATCTTACTGGTATAATGTCAAACACCTCTACATATCACTGTACCAAGAACAAGAAACACAAATCCTCTTGATTGTAGTGTTTGCAAAACTGCATAAATGGACAATGTTTCCTGTTGTTAGTAATGTCCAAAAGTTCAAAGTCACTCCAAGATAAAATATTTTGTTTGGATTCAACCATACTAACAAACCTGTCAAAGATACCATCTAACACAAATGACACATCCAAGAAAAGTTTCTTTTCCAGGTTGAATAAGATATTTAATATTGTATTAGTGAAAACCAAATGGTTTAATTACAGAATCACAAACCAAAGCTAAGTCAGTAACCATATTGGCTTTGGAAAATAGTCTAATCATAATACACTAACGTTGGTCTTCCTATGACAGTTTGGTACTGTCCTGAAAAGGCAGTCTTTTGGAAGCAGTAACAGTGACGTAAGACCTGAATGTTGTATCACTAGCCTCAGACTGAGCATGTGCAGGACAACTTGACGGCCCAACTGTGTAGGAGGAAAGAGCAACAGTACTTCCAGCCTGTGATATCAACATGCCTTCACTTCCAAACAAATTAATAAAAAGTGAGGGGAAGAGTTTTTGTTTTACAGATGTACTCTTGTCATAGTTTTCATGCACATTTGTACCATCCAGCATTTCCAATATTTATGAATAATAAAGACTTCCACTTTGTACCACGGTGCTGTAAACAGACTAATCCACAATATCCACAGCCATTTCTTCAGTTCTAGAAGCAAAAACAGCCATACTGCTGTGCATAATCACAGATGAAGGCCTGGGAAAAGAAGCAGCCACAGCAGCATTCAGTACCGGGTTCTAAGCAATGATTTAACCAGGAAACACAACAGCCCTACCTGGTGAGTAGTGATATTGCCCCGTTGTCATTTCCAAATTACCTCTATTCAATATAAACATGACTGCATGTCTCTGGTGGCCTGTTGGAATTAACCAAGTCAAAAAAGGAGGAAAAAAAATACTTCCGCCTTCTATAAGAAACACAGGCAGCACCACCACCTTCAAACAAATGCTGAAAAATCATCTCAACTCTTCCTGGCTATGTTCCTGCTCTATAACCTAACCTCTTCACTCTCCTTATATGATTACTAAACTCCTATGTCTTTTGCTACTAGTGACTGATGATATTTTCTCCATATTTATTTTTATCTTCACTTGTTGATTCTGGTACAAATTTATACCAATCTGATTGAATTCATTGAATTCTGCTTTAATGTATATTTTCTGTATATATTGCTGTAATCAAACAAACTAGATTCCTGCTTTTATGTGTATATTCTATATATGTTACTATATTTTTACTATCTGTAACACTGTTTCTGCTTCTGTACTAATTAATATTTATATTTTTTCTGTATCTCGTTGGAGCTTTTCTCCCTGGGCCTCCACAGAAAATGGGCACTTTTAGGCCCTGTGGACTTATCCCGGTAAACAAATGCAATAAATAAATAAATAAATAATGTGGCATTATTCCCATGGTCCACTTCTCCAGGCATAGCACATCATTGTTTGGAGAGTAGTAGTAAAATATAAATCTTGTTTTTAAAAGACTGCAGTTAGATATGTCAGGATTAGCTTCAGTGTGGAAGTGCATAAAACAAAGAAATGTTGAGCACAGCAAGTCTTCAGAAGTTAAAGAATGGAGATGGCATTTCTGAATTCCATTTCAGTTTAAATAGCTGGGCATGACATTGTGCACAGAGGGCCAGGCTCTCAGTGTTTATCTGTATAGCTGGTGTAGTGCTCCTTCTCACAATTTACTTATTGGAAATTCTTGCTGTGGAACACACTGAAAAGCTTATGGCTAAAGCTTGCAGCATAGTGCAGCGGGACAGACCCCTGTGGAACACACTGAAAAGCTTATGGCCAAAGCTGGCTGCATAGCGCAGGGGGTGGATATGTCAGAAGTGATAATTCAGTAAAGGTGTTTGAAAAAAGAAAAAAGCTTATGTCAAAAGCTGGCTGCATAGAGCAAAGGATTTCAGTTACCAAATCCGATACCTGAGCAACCAGTCTGGGAATAGAACCTGAGCAGTCTTAGCTTATATATCACTTGGAGAGGTGAGGTTTCCATAATTAATTCCTCATAAAATTTGTGGGTTTCTGACAAGTCACTGAGGAATGAAGTCACTAAATAGTGATACACATTTCAGTTTCAGACTTTCTTTCTTTCAGACAATGCACAATTATTCTCGCAGCTTTCTAAGTTTATAAGAGCAACATTAACAATCTGTCCCCTCCTTTATTTATGACTTTGTCCACATTTCTTGAAATCAGAGGTTGAGAGGTACATATGAGAGGAGAGAAAATGCAAGAAAAATCAGGTACTTTCTGCAAAACTAAAGATTCATAGTTGATTTTCCTTGTATTTTTCCCCTGTCTTTCTCGTACCTCTAAACCGTCTGGAGGTTACAGGTTTTTTTTTTTGTTTTCAAAAAAAATAATAATAATAACTGAGATCTTCCTTTCTCCATTGCTTGCTTTCTAAAGCACTGATGTACTGTGTAAGCATGGGAATGGAAATCCCATACACATGTGCAGTACATCATCAAAGCAGCAGAATCCAGAAACAATGCAGAAGAACACCACAGCACCATTATACAAAGGCATTATTTAAGAAAAGTACGTACTTTCTTTCTTAAAGTCATTGTATAATAGCAGTAACCCATGGCTGGGTGTGGGTAATGCTGGCTTCACCTCGTGACTAAACCACACCAACCGTGGGTAAATTCAATATTATCCACATCCAGCCATGGGTTATTTCTATAATATGTAAAAAAAGCCTGTCATTGTTGGACTGGAGAGGCCTCCAGGTTCTGGTGTGTAGTAATGATTTCACCAAGTAATTAAACAAGCACTGCATTATGTTTTACCTGTGGTTCAAATTTTTGTTACTTCCTGGTTCTGGCAAGCCATTTTTAGTTTGGGATCTCATTGTTATGACATGCATATCAGGCAAAAACATGACTTTCTTATTGAAACAGACCTTAGAAACAGATTTAAACCTACTCTTTATTGTCTTGGGGAAAGTTGGAGAAGAACATGGATGTTGCTGTTACATAGATGCCTGAAATCTGAGTGTTGTAGTACTGTGGACAGATTATTGCTAATAGTCCAGTAGAGTGATCTTTAGTGAGGGTGAGTAAGATTACTAATGCTGACCCACTCAACCTTGAATGATGTGAATGCAAAAAAGGCTATCCAATATTCAAAATGATTAATTTATCTGTAAATGCAACTCTTGAGTTCTTTTTAAGTCTAATAAATGGATTATGAAGATTGTTTCACAGTGTGTCCATGTGGTAAGTTTTATGGACTCTTGGGTGTAAAATGAAGAGTGTATCTTTTGAGTAAATTAAGAGTTTGTGGGCAGTGTTTCCTTGGGCTTATAACACTATGTTGATGAGTGCTCTTTTCCATGTGATCTGAGATCTTGTGCTTCTGTGGGATCCAGTGAAGCATTTTACAATGCTAGGAGAACTAGGAAAAAGTTCTGGCAGCACTTTTTGCCTCTTCTTTGGTGACACTGGGTTGCTTTAAGAGACTGGAACTCCTCAGTAGGCATTCTGGTAAGAAACCTTAATTTTAGTGGTGGCAGTCCTTATGGCTGCTTCATGCATCCACAGACAGTGCCTGAACATCTTTTTGCTTCCTACATTGAGAAGTTACAGGTTAGTCCAAGTTACGTTTGCAGATGATTAAGGATGAGCTTTGCTTCACATGAATGGGAAGCCAGCTCCAGAGAAGGGGGTTTTCTTTGAGACACGTACGTGTTTCTTCAACATTTTCTGTTTATGTTGCAGACAAGGTTTGGCTCCTCAGAGAGAAAGTTTCTGATGTTATTTGTTTTGTGGATGTGCAACAAATCCATCAGTTTGGGAGAATACATCCTTTATATTTATATAACAGCTGCCATTGCTGGAAAGATAAGATTACTTTCCTGAGTATCTTCATTTTGAACTTCTGTTGTTTACTGTAAAAACAAGAAAGCGATAAATCAGGAATAGGGCATAATCCTCAATTTCCTTTATATCTGGAAGACTTGAGAGTAAAATCTTTGGTTCTCTTACATATGCAGCAATGAAATTACTGCTTAAGATATGAGAGAATCTATGTATTTATTATTTAATTTAGTTATCTGTTAAGTGGGAAATTCCAACTGGGATTGATCGCATTTTCAGCAGAGGCCCAGGGAGAAAAGCTTAACAGTTATTACAGATATAAATACAAAGAACATTGGAAAAATGCATACATAAAGAAACATAACAGGAGTGTTTTTATTTGTACAAGGAGATACAAAATCTCTTGTTATTGTATCTGTGCATATATCAGATAAAATACAGAAAGAGGTTTCCAAAGGCTGGTTGGAGGGCTGGAATGAAGGAGCAAACTTTGATATGTCTCTGCCTTACTTAGCTGTTTAAAATTGTTTCATTCAAGACTATCTGGAATTTTCACTTTTGAACTTGTTTGAATGGGATTTGGGGCTTGAGAACTATTGTCACTGTGAAGTAGCCATATTCCAAAGGAAGGCTGGCTTTTGTACACCTGTGGAAGTCAGTGCTATGTCTAAACACTTTTCAAAGCAAATGCTTACTGTTCTTTAGGTAGGCAGACTAGACTTGAAATGTATGCCCTTTTGTCAGGATAGAATACTAGTCTTGTTATACTTCTGATAAAATATGAAAAGATTTTGTCTTCATCTTTAAAGGGGTGGTAGCCTATATGTAGAAATGCAGTGGTTTGGGAAACAAATTCCACCATTTTCTCTTAAAGGAATGCTAATAAACCAGTGAGTTTTCTTTCTTGAGATGAGCGATTTTAATGGAATGCATTCATTATACATTGTGCCTTATAGCTTGCTGAGAGCACAGAGAAGAAGCTAGTACATTTGTCAATGTACTGAGTATACCAGCAGTGGTTGTGATGGCAAATGCCAGGTCTGCCTGTTGCTCTGAGTCAGAAGAGTTGATTAATTGGTCATCTCATTAATGTTTTTCCTGAGTGAACCCTCTATGATCAGGGCCTGTTCAATAGGGTTTAGTAATTGTAGAATCAGTTATTGTTTTAAAAAAGCAATATAAATTCCCCTACCCCATGAGAGGTATCCATGTGCATGGATCGTGGTAGGTTATGCCTGCCACAGAACAGATATTTTTCTGAAAGTTTAGTTAGAGCAGCTGGTTAGAATTGAATAGACTTTTTTAGTTCATAGGTTTATAGGTGGTTACTAGGCTATCGGCCCAAGAGCTGTTTTAAGCCTAGCCAAATTTACTGCAAATTAAGCAAAATATTGTTAACGTGTCAGCACCCCAAGGAATTGTACAAGTTATGATACAGGCTTGCGCACATCAAGCATTCACAAGGCTGCCCTGTCCATTAGGGACGTAGGTGACAAACTAGGGTATATTTGCAGTTTCTCTTCCATTCATCCAAGTCACATTTGAATATGGTTAGGGATGGCTTTGCTTCAGTGAGATGGGAAACCTGTTTCAGAAGGTGTAGTCTTTGAGACAGGTTCCTGTCCAGCTAACATGTCCTATTTACATTGCAGTTAAGCTTTACATCATTTTAAAGGGTCTTTCTGATGTTGTTTGTTTTGTGCCTGTGCAACAAATCCATTGGTGTGGGATAAGAAGATGCCTTGTAGGCTAGGCATAGATTGCTGCATAGCAGTATGTGTGGGAGCCTGAGTACAAGGATAAAGCTTAGAGACAGTCTGCATAGGACTTGTTTACTCACTGTATTCTTTTTATGAGGACCATGTGCTGACTGTACTGTATCCTTCCTTTTACCCTGGATATTGATGTTCTCATAGCTGTGCATGCGATTAACAGTAACATCATATGTCATCTTTCAGAATTGTTCTGTGTTTCAGTGTAGCCAAACAGTGTTTGATAGTGCTACAGAAGGATAGACTATATTGTTTCCTGAGGCTATAATCATTGAAATTTAATTTACATATATATATATATATATATATATATATATATATATATATATATATATATATATATATTTATTTTTAATAGCTGTATGTGTCTGTGTGTTTATGTGTGTGTGTGTGTGTGTGTGTGTGTATATATATATATATATATATATATATATATATATATATATATATATATATTGAGAGAGAGAGAGTCAGTGGCACAACAGGTAGCACACTTGTCTGTAATGCAGAAGGCTGGAGGTTCTGTTCCCACACCAGATAGCATAAAAGGGGGTGCTGCTCTCCTGAGTGTGTTGTCCTTCCAATGAGATATTAAATTGTGGCCCCATCTGCTTGAGTTGGTGGTAGCTCAGGTGGATGTAAAAGATTCCACAGCACCCATCAAAAAGAGTAGGTGAAGTTCCCTGATGCTGTGGCCAAATTTCCCCTAGTAGTATAAATACCACCTCAGGTCTCCCCTGAAAAGAGGCTACTAGCCTAGTGGGACTGACCTAGTCAAAAAGAATAAATAAATAAAATATTATTTCTGAAATCCAGTGATTCAAGGGGTAGAGCTGGTCAGCAGCACTGCAGCATGATTTCTTCTGAGGGTCTTTGTGTTCTATTTCATAGTGACCCTTTCCATAACAGAAATACAGACCAGAATGAGTAATTCTGATATTTGGATGTATGAAGAAGCACAGATGAATGCTGTCTATGGGGAATGAGCTTGTGGAACCTCAGATTTGATGTTGTCAGTCTTCATTTATTCTTGACAGATGGGTTTGGTTCCAACCCCTTGGAACTGACTCTGCTGTTATACATAGCTCATACCAGCCAAAAACTCTCAAGCTAAGGTTCTACCCACAGTGCCTCTCTTACAATTACCTCAGATCTCATTTGCCGCTCTGAAAACTGGACACGTCAGCTGATACTCTCAGCTAAATGCTTCATATTTTCTACTTTTTCAGTGTTTTGCTCTAGCGATTTTGCTAAAAGGCCTTTCTATTTCTTTTGGGATAGTTCTCAGTTTCTTTTTTGTGAGTGTTTTGATTATTTTCTGCTGTTTCTACCCACCCCCTTTACCTAACAGTATTTTTAGTTACCATTGTTGGTAACACACCTTCCCACATTTTCCTTTCCTGCTGTTGGTAGTCTTTGGATACCATTGTTGGTATCTTTTTCCTTTCACTCTCCTTATCCTTTCGGTATTTCTGTTATACTATTGTTGGTAGACCTTGTTTAAAAAAAAAAAAAAGCTCATTTCCTTTCTCTGCTTTCTACTTGTGTGTATGAGTTTGAACTCAATATGGCAGAAAAACAAAATGAGACATTCAGTTTCAAACAATGTCAAGACTGTGGCAGAAAGATGCCCAATTCAGATGGGCATCTTTCTTGTGTGTACTGTTTGGGTGCCCCTCATTTATACATTACTTGTAAAATTTGTCAGGTCTTTAGCACCCGTACTTTAGCAGAGAGGCATAACAAACGCATCTTAAAAGGCTTGTTGAAATGTTCTTTTAGTGAAGCCCTCTGTAAGGCTGAGACTTCAAACTCTTCAAAGCCAGGTATTAAGAAAAGAAGCCATTCTGTGCCAACTTCACCATCGGCACATAAGGTAAAGTCTCAAAAGCCGCAGGTTCTGTCTCCTCAAAACTGAAAGCCAAAGTGCAAAAAGTGCCAGCACCTGCACCTTCAGCACCAACAGTGACTCAGTCTCTAACGGTGCTGACGGTCATTGAACCGATTCAGACTACTTCGGCACCAATGACCTCTTTGGTACCAACAATAGTTTCTGCACCACAATAACTTTCTTCCCATTTGGTCCTGGCTTCCCCTTCTGCACAGCAACCTATGGTGCCGAAAGGCAATCCAGTAATAATTCCCAGGACTAGATATTCCCCTTCAGTAAACCCATTCTTGGGTCAACTCCCCAGCCCCTTTCTGGATAGGCTTGAGTCCCCTTTGGGAATGTCAATCCGTTCTTTTAGGAGATTCTCTGAATTGGATGTGGTTAGGTTGGTGGACCAGCTTTTGGCAGTCAGAGATCTCCCCACACCTATGCAGACCTCTGTCCCTCCTGGAGCTGAGGCTTGCTGTCCAAGGACTCCACCAGTTTATCCTCCTTCAACCTCCTTCCAAGGTTTGGAGCCCTTCACTTTGATGCTCCCGGTACCAGTTACCTCGGTGCTGATGGTGGACCTCACCTCGGCACTGGGGTTAACTCTATTGTCTTTGGCTCCTTCAGATAAGTTGCACACCTGGGACTGTGGTTTGGTTGTCAGTTCTGAAACATGATTCCAGTTGTTTCCATGGCACTGTCTTCAGCTGTAGGAGCCATGGTGGTTTTGAGCCCTCTCCTGGCTCCTGCCCTGGGTGCTGGCTCATCAGAGCAGGGAGTGACCCTGGTTCCGAGGTTGTCTTTCTTGGTTCCAGGCTCCCATCCCTCTTTAGGCAGGCCTGCCTTCCAGATTATGGAGAGTGCTTTAGCCTCAGCAGGCTCCCAGCTGGCTCCATCCTCGTCAGTGCCATATTTACATTTCTTCTGGTTCGCAGCTGTCACAATCTACTGCATCTGGACAGTGAGCACAGGAGCTGCAAGACACCCTGGTTAGTGGTCTCTCCTTTTTGGAGTCTTCTTCAGAGTTTCTCTGACAAATCTCCCCATAAGAAGATGTGCAAGAGGAATCACATCAATTCTCCAAAAGAATCTGTCATGGAAGACACAGATTCCGCTTAAGGGGAAGGTTCCCCCTGGTCACCCCCAAAGATGTCTCCTTTGGAGACATCTTGGAAATACTGAAACACAGGGGTGATTGCAAGCCCTCAAACCCTGTGTTCCTGCAAACTTTTCATGCCCGTCCATATACTTCCTGGATGACACCACCCATGGATGACCTAATTAAGCTGATTGTTCAGCGGGCATGGAAGGCTCCTGATTCCATAGAGCCCATTCACCAGTAGCCAGATAAAATTTTAACAGCCCCAGAAGATCATCCCCATTGGTCAAAGGGTCTAGCAGTGAATGCCATGGTGGTGGTGGTGGCCACCAAGAAGTAACTTGCCGAGGAGAGTTCTACTGTTCATCCTCCTAACTGGGAGTCTAGGATGATGGACAGATTTGGGAAGTGGGTTTTTGCCTCATCGACCTTTGCTGTTATGTCCTTGAACTTCTGAGCACATTTTACTAGACTCCAAAGGGATCTGGTAACCAAGCTTTCAGACACCCTTACAGGAGCCCTGTCTGAAGAGGGTTGGGAAAAGGTTGCCTCGCAACTTGCCACCCTAGAATCTATCTCAAACTTGTCCATGCAGCTCATTGCCCATGCAGACAAAGGGATGTCTAGGGCAGCGGGTACAGGTGTTGTCATAAGGCAACATGCCTGGATGCACTTGTGTGACTTTGTGGAACCCTTCAAATCTTCCTTCATCAATGCTCCAGGTGACATATCCGCCTTGTTTGGCCCAAAAGTTAAAGACACACTAGCCAGGTGTGAGAAGGATAGAAACCCTTTCTGCCATGGGCACTAATTATCTACTCCTCAAGATTCTATTCTAGGAATCAAAGGAGTGGGGAAATGTGGTTCAAAAAATCCCAAGGGCTTTTTTGTGACACGAGTGGTGAGTACTCCTTCCAGGGCAGAAGGGGGAACTCTACTGGAAGACATCCTCCCCGTGGCAGAGGGGGTCCAGGTAACCAGGGCTCCAGATATTCCTTCTCCGGACAACCCTACCAGTGCTTCTGAATGGAGGCCTGGATTGCTTACTTCTGGAAGTAGTCGGACAAGATTTTCACTGCACCAATCTGCCTGGCTTACAATAACTTTGGATACCTGGGTGTAGAAAATTATCACCAGAGATTATCGAATCCCATTCAATCTTTTTCCAATACTTCAAAACCGAATCCCCAATGTTCCACCCAGTCAGAGGAGTCTAGCAGCAGTAGAAATACAAAAGCTGCTTCTAAAAAGAGTCATCCAAGAAGTCCCACCAGACCAAAGAGAATCTGGATTTTACTCAAGATTCTTTTTAGTGGCAAAAAAGACAGGGGACAGGAGACCAATTCTGGATCTCAGCCTATTGAACAAATTTGTACAACAGACAAAATTCCAGATTGTCACGGTTGAGTCCATCCTTCCCTTTCCGGAGAAGGACGATTGGATGTGCTCTATAGATCTTCAGGGTGAGTATTACCACATAAAGTTGGACAAATGCTTCAGAAGATATCTCCGCTTCTAGCTAGGAGCCAGTCATTACCAATTTGAAGCACTGCCCTTCAGTCTCACCACAGCCTCCAGGGTGTTCACCAAATACATGGCAGTTGTAACAGCTCACTTGAGACTGTGAAGATTCCGAGTGTTTCCATATCTGGATGACTGGTTCCTCACCACCTTCTCCAGGTATCTACTGCTTTACACAACAGACTTTGTGGTACACCTTGCAGAAACTCTAGGCATCTCCATAAATAATGAGAAGTCACAGTTGACTCCTGCACATGATCTAGAGTTCATAGGAGCAAGACTGAATATGATTTCTTGTGTAGCCTCTCTTCTCCTCCTCCAGAGCATACTGATAAAACTAAGGTCACAAGTTCAAGTGATCATTTCCCAAAACAAAGTTCCTGCTCACCTGGTACTGCAAACTCTGGGGTCTATGGCAGAAACTATAACCTTAGTACCCCTAGCGAGATACCACATAAAGTTGATTCAGTGGCTCTTGGCATCACAATGGTTGATTCTAATGCATCCGATGTCCCACCTTATCCTGATAACAAACTTCTGCAAAAAGGATTTATCTTGGTGGATTAAACCATAAGAAAATCTATGTGGTTGCTCCTTTTCTCCCCCTTTGCCCAAAGCTATAGTGACCACGGATGCTTCCCAGATCAGGTGGGGGGTACATTATCTAGGGAAGACTGTCCAAGGCACTTGTTCCCCGCAGAAGGACAACCTGCATATCATTGTCCTGGAATTAAGGGCAGTGCTTTTAGCATTGCAAGTATTCCAGTCTGTTCTTCGGGGACAATTGCAATCCAGTCAGACAACATGTCAGTAGTCTGGTATATCATCAAACAAGGAGGAACCTGATACTACCCACTATGTTGGGAAGCCCTAAGAATTTGGCAATGGGTTATTGCTTCCAACCACTTTCTGGTAGCTGTACATATCCTGCGGAAATCCAGCGTGATTGTGGACAAGTTAAGCAGATGTATTCTACTGCCTAAGGTTAAGAGACCGTATGTATGAGCACATGTATGCTATTAAAAATCTGAAGATGGAAAACGCACTGGCTAAACATATCGCAACTAATCATAACCATAGTTTTAGATTTGTTGCAATAGACCATATTGAGATCAATCAGAGGGGTGGACCCAGACCCTTACAATTAGAGAAACTGAGTTATCTTGGCAGGTTAGATTACATGCTTACTGTCACCCTGGTATAAATGATGTTTGTTCAGTCTCTAGTCTCTTAAAGCTGAAAAGCCTTAAGAGATAATTAGTAATGGTGCTACTATGTATACTAACAAATTTTTCCATTATTGTAATACTTGTACTCATTTTAAACAGTATGATATGGTTGAGAACATGGAGTGGTTGTTACTGTTACTTTAAACGCTCAATTGATTAATGAGATGATGCAGCGTCTAAATGACTATGTATATACAAATGTGTGTTTTTATTGTTAATATGTGACTGGTTTCTGAAGAAGTCGGGCATTTGCTTGACGAAAAGCGCTTAAAGTGAATTTTAGTAAAGAATTTCCTGTGGTTCATATACTACTTGCCTTGTCGCTTTTTTACGTTCTTTTTGGTTTTATCTGTGTTTTGCCGGTTGTTTTTTCATATTCTACTGCCTCACAAGTGGTCTCTCAACTACAACATAGTAATGAAGATTTTTCGTCATTGGGACCAGCTGTGCTGCGACCTGTTTGCCTCCCCACTAAACAACAAATGCAGCAGCTACTTTGCCCAACATTTCCCCCAAGGGGAGTCCCTGAGAAACGGACTTCTCCTCGATTGGCCCCCAGGACTTCTTTGTGCCTTTTCCCCTATTCCACTAATTCCCCAGTTTTTGAGAAAAAGCCCAAAGATTGAGAAGCAATGTGATTCTCATTGCACCCTATTGGCCCCATCAAGTCTAGTTTCCCTTTCTTTGTCCTCATCTGGTTCACCGTCCTTGGATTCTGGACATGACTCCAGACCTATTATCTCACCCGCAAGGCTCGGTGCATCCCAATCTCCAAAACTTCAAGCTGATGGCTTGGTATCTCCAGTTCCAGTAATTGCCAGGGTGAATAACTTATCCTTCTCTGTACAATGGATTCTTCTGGCTTCCCATAAACCATCCACTAGAAAGCGTTAGCAAAGCAAATGGAAAAGATTTTCAGTTTGGGCCTGTTCTAACAACATAGATCCCTTCTCAGCACCAGTGGATAAGGTCCTAGAATATTTAGCAACCTTATTTCCTTTGGGAGCCTCTACTTCCACAATTAAAATTAATTTAGCTGCTATTTCCAATTTTCATGCTGGACTTGATGGACATTCCCTGATGTCTCATTGTTTGTGCAAAATTTTTCTTAAAGCACCTTACATTTAAACCCCCCATTCAAAGACCTGGTAGTGCCATGGGATTTGATCTTAGTCTTACAGAGCCTAGCTCAACAGCCATTTGAGTCATCAGCTACCTGTGACCTCAAGTTTTTGTCTTGGAAAACCTTCTTTCTGGTAGCTATCATGTTGGCCTGGAGAATTTCTGAATTGCAACCTTTATGTGTAAAGCATCCTAACATTATTTTTCACAAGGAGGTAGTGTCATTAAGAACCAGCCCGACCTTCCTTCCGGTAGTGTCGTTAAGAACTAACCCAACCTTCCTCCCTAAATTTGTGTCAGAATCTAATATTAACCAGTCCAGTCTTCTTCCCAAATTTTTCAAACAAAGATGACTACTGCTTACACTTGATGGATGTCCATAGACAATTATGTTTTGAACTGGACAGAAAAAAAATCTTCTAGAAAATAGGACCAGTTATTCGTATCCTTTTCAGCACCTGGACTGGGTAAACCGGTATCAAAGGTTACTGTATCAAGATGGCTTAGAGATTGTATTACCTTTGTCTACAACCTAAAAATAAACTCAAACGACCTGCTCCAGTCAGAGTGCATTCCACTAGATCTGTTTCCACTTCAGCTGTCTTTCATTCCAAGGCCTCCATGGAAGAAATATGTGCAACTGCAACATGGGCTACTCCTAATACCTTTATCACTCATTACAAATTAGATATGGTCTCCAGGGGAAGAGCATCCTTTGGCTCTATGGTACTCAGAAATATCCTTCCTTAAGGCCGCCCAGGACCTAAAGTAGCCGGGGACTCTGTCCCAGGTCTATATCATATGAGTGAATCGCACAAATTGTGAACACTCATAATATCAAACATACCGGCCCTCAAACTTCCTATTGTGGGGGGCTGTGCTCCCCACACTCCCCGCTAAATATATATTCCAACTTCGAGATTGCACTACAGTGAGGAAAGGGCAAATATCCCATTCTTCACTGTACCGCAATCTCAGAAAAAGCACTTCGAGGTCCGGTACGTTCGATATTGTGAGCGTTCGCAATTTGTGAGATTCACTCATATGATATAGACCACTCTGTCCCATCTGTCAAGAATGAATGAAGATTGACAACATCAGATAAAGAAGCTATGTCCTTACCATAACGTTCTATCTGTTTTGTTAATCTCCATTCATTCTTGACATCCCATCCACCTTCCCCCTCCAAGGGACTTCTGGAGGATTGGACCTAGTCCTGGGATGCTACAGGGCTATCCCTTAGACAGGGCTTCTGTATTTTCTCTCCTTCTCTGCAAACTTGATCTGAGGTAATGGGAAGAGGGGTATTGTGGGTAGAGCCTTAGCTCGAGAGTTTTTGGCTGGCTTGAGCTATGTATAATGGCCAAGTCGGTTCTGAGGGGTCGGAACTGAACCCATCTGTCAAGAATGAATGAAGATTGACAACACAAATGGAATGTTATGTCAAGGGCATAACTTCTTTTTCTAGTATTTTGTTGCCTCCTTAAATTATGACTGGAATAAAGTCTCTTGGAGTAATTCTTTGGGACTGCGGAGGAGTCTTTTTCTTTATCTTATGAATTGTTCTATTGCAAATCATTGGAATACAGATGCGTGTGGTTCATTTCCCTTTGTGACTGCATCAGAAAAGATCATGGACTGTTGCAGTAAGAAACAGGTTGTGAATAAGCTGTGCATCTTAAGTGATAAAATGGAAGGTTTCAATGGAACTGGTGATGAGGACAGTTGTAAGTGCCCTTTAATTAAAGTCTGCAATGCAATCAAGATCTGAGGAAAGAGTAAATAACATGAGAAAGGGGATGACCTATGGTGAATGCTCCATATTCTATTTATCTGAATCCTGTACATATTGCACACATTAGAATTATTTTCTTTTATTCTGGTATTTTGTTAATCAGGCAAAGCTTTTTTTTTTCTTGTTTGTCTTGACCCTATTGTGCACTGCCAGAGCTTAATAGAGTATGTTTGTGTGTGTGTGTGTGTGTGTGTGTGTGTGTGTGTGTGTGTGTGTGTGTGTGTGTGTGTGTGTGTGTGTGTGTGTGTGTGTGTGTGTGTGTTCGCACGCATGCTGATTTTTTGCAGGGAAAGTGTACCATTAATGCATAGTAATTGCAGTAAAAAATATAAGTTTTCAATTTATGTATATGATGTAAGACCCTGGGACTGTCTTGGAATCCCTCAACTCATATGTCTAGACTTGTACATGAGGGTTTAGTCCACCAGTACTTTAGAGATCATTATCCACTTACATAGTCATTCTAAGCTGAAAATCAGTGCACAAAAGTATGAGTAGAATTTTTGATTTTTATTTCAAAGAATATTTCAGATAGATACAAATTAGTCACAGTACCCCCACATCATGCATTTTTTGTGATATAAATTACTTTTTCATGCAGCAACATTATGGAACTGCATTGCAGCTCATAAATATAAACTACAACAAAAATATATCAGGAAATGGAATAAACCATATAATCACTGCTTCAAAATTATGACACCTCATATTTAGTTTATCTTCTTGCCTCCCTCCTCCTTGCTGAATTAATTTAGCTGCATCAAAGTATATGAGGCTTAATAGTAAGCCCCATAATGTCACACACTACTTAAACAATAAGTGGAAGTGAGCCAGTTTTGCAGTATATTCCTTGACATTCAAAACCATATCACAGCAACTAAGGAGTACTAAATGTTGCCTCAGTCAAAGCTTGATGAAACACAACTACTGAATCAGACTGTCCTGAAAATGTAACAGGCTTCACCAGAAGCACCTGAATTATTGTAGGGGGAGAGATGTCTGTGGGGAAGATAACCAGCACCCCCAAATTATATATTTGAAACCGTGCAACCTCAGCTGTATTTCCTACAAAACCAAAAATGTTTTCTGTACCAACTGAATGCACAATTTCCATATTGAAATGTTTAAGCCACAGGTGTGGGGGTTCCTCCTACACACTGGCAGGTATAGGAGGGTGTGCTTCCTGCAAAAAATGTAGATGCTTTTGATGCAGAATTTTTTAAAATATTATATTATTTCTCACCTTTGCATGGTGACTGTCAAGTCTCCCCTACTGGACATCTATTTATTTTAATGATTTTGATGCACATGTTTTATTTTTATTGTATACACCCCCTCTGCTGGTAATCATCAGGCCTGTCTTTACTAGATGCTCATTAATTCCTCAGTTGTGTAATACCCAGATCCACTGGGGTGAGAGTCATCGGAGGTGGGGTGGGGGCCTCTCCTACAAGCAGACATCAAGGTTTCTTGTGCCTGCTCAGGTATTCCAGCTATGAAGGATTTTGTATTGTAAATGGCCTAACCCTTCCTGCGATGATGATACTTGTATCACTGCAAGGACTGCCTACGCCCTTTTGTCCATGCATGCGTACATGTTTCTTCATGTATGTTGACAAGGGCTGCAGTCACCTGGCTTGGGTAGACATACCTATGTCCACCCTACACCGATTTCCTATGTCCTGACATGACCCTGTCCTCCATTGGTAGGCTGTGTCAGTGGAGAAGGATGTGAGCTAGTCAGGACTACGATCCCTCCCCTCAGGATGGGCACACACATCCTGTCTCCTCACACTGTCAGGCATCTGAGCTGCTAATCAAACTTGATTTGTCTGGGCATGAAGTCAGGGCTTTATTCATCTTTGCCAGTGGTAAAGGATAATGCATTTTTTACATACATTCTTTGCCTGCATGACAGTTTGTTGTTTTTTTACTAGTTTGTTTCTGTCTTTTCACTTTTTTCCATTCATTATCAGATTATTGTAATTTGGTAAGTTATCTCAGACACTTGTGTTTCATGCAATTTTGATTTAGTAAGTTTTAATACTGTCTGTAAAGCACCCAGTGTTCTTAGACCTTCATTCTCCATATTTACAGCAAATGCAGCTAGAAAGAGTTTTAAATTCAGAATGTTGGTATTACAACCCAAACAAAACAAAGTCAAATGTAGTTCCTTTTTCAGTATTTATGTGCACAAAAGCATACACAGCTTTTGTTTTTGACTGGTAACATTTATGAGTAGAAAACATTTTGTCAACAATATTTTTTACACTTTACTGAATATCTGACAGTTGCTTGACAAGTAGTGCATTCGCCTTTGATATTGGAAGATCAGAAGCTTGTGGGTTGTACTGCCACTCCAGGTGGATTCATTTTCAAAACTGACACTACACTGCAGATTAAAGGGGTGGCAGGGGTTCTCCACTCCTGTGTATGCTGTCCTTCAACTGAGATGTTAAATCTAGGCCCCATATGCTTGAGGTGCTGGTAGTTCAGGGAGATGTAAAGGATCCTGTGGCACTTATTGAAAAGAGTAGGGGAATTTTCCTGGTATCCTTGTCAACTTTCCCTTATTGAGTGTGAATCCCTCCTTGGGTCTTCTCTAAAAAGAGGCCGCTGGCCTAGTGGGATTAACTTAGTCAACAAAGATTACACTTCAGACAACTCTATCAAAAGAAAAAGAAATGTCAGGAAAAAGTTAATAACAAGCAGCCAGAGTTACCTTGGTTTAAATAGTATGTACAGGAGCAGGTGTAAACATATATAGAGGGGTGGGAGCAAGTGGCTAGTTTTGGATGGAATTGTCCTGTAGCTTGAACAATAGTTGATAGATGGCTTGGTTTTAGCTCAAGCACAAAGTAGGATGCAGTATACCTTTAAAGAGTACGGCTATGCCTTCACTTGGGTGGTCTTGTTAGGAATTGCACTAACATTAGGGACACACTCCTTTTCAATGCAAAGCTTAGTACATACTATCCTTGTATTTAGCGCTTTCGTTTTTTAATAAAAACTTCTTCAGAATACCTTTTTTTATTAAAAAATGAAAGCGCTAAATACAAGGACAGTGTGGATCTCGTCTTTCTTTCCTCATGTTTATTAAGTTTTATTGTTGGACTTGGTTTAATTCTTAGTACATACTGTCAAAGGTATTCATACATTCCTTTGTAGCTATCCTGATGTAAAGATGCATGCACATTATTTCTCGAGTCTCAAGTCATCTTTTACTGCATGTTAGCTAAGCCTACAATGGTCACTATACCTCTAGCTTAGTATAAACTTGTGGACCACTTTTGGGCTGGGGTTTATGAATTTGGACATGAACTAAACCACTGAATCAAACAGTCAGCCACCACACTGCAGAAAATAAAAACAATAAGTGCCGTTATAAAAATTCCAAAACCCCACACAGTCAATGTCAGGCTTAGCAGCATCATCTCTGATTATGACAGAAAGAAACCAAGTATTTTCAAAGGAAATTCCAGATTTCTGTTAACATTACTAAATACTTGGGGTAAACCACTGATACTTAAAAGCTTTTTAAAACATTTGTTGCTCAGAATAGAATAGCAGCAAACTGAGATTAGACATAATGTAAATCTAATTCATTTTTAACATGGCAGACTTAAGTACATGAAACAAAGCAGTGGCCAGCATATGTAGCACCTTCTGGAATATTCTTTCCAATCATAATTCATATTCTTAAACTGACAGCAGAGTAATATAATCATTATTCAGGAAGTACTAAAGCTGTTACATTTCAGCATATTCTCTTACACTCTGCTTTCATCTGTGCAGTAATTTTCCTTACACAAACAGTGCTGTATTCATTATAGAGCTTTTAATAAAGCAATGACGACCTACAAAGGCATATTAGTTGTTTCCAACTGCTTTTCCTAGGCAAGCGATCTTCTGTAATATTTCTTTGTTAATAAAAAGAATAGCTATGTCTGATATCCATACTTGCAACATGTGTTAAAGAATACAAACAATGTTTTCTGGTTTAGCTTACCTAGATGTACTTCTGAAATAGAGAAATTAAGTTTTACATATCTGATGTCTTCTGATGGCTTACATGCCTATTGTCAAACATCTGTTTGGTTGACGAGTGCTGTAGGTGGTGCTTTATGTCAAACGTACAGATAGCTAAATGGTCAAAATGCCAAGGTATGTTTTCTTGATACAGGTTAGTGGGGTTTGGAGGGGGTGAGACTGTTTTTGGATGTGTCTGAGTGTTAGGGTTGGGGACAGATGTGGAAATGGGTTTTGTATGTTTGAGTGCATGTGTGGATATTTTAGAGTTAGGGTTGGGGTTAGGTAGGGGGATAGATGTAGTGTTCATATTGTGTGTTTTTGTGTGTGTCTTGTGTAGTGGCTGAGTTACAAGAAGTGTTTTTTTAAGGCAAGATGTAGGGTCAGGGTTAATGCCCATTGCTAAGCTGGTGCAGGGGGGTGGAGCGTTAACCTAATACCTTACCTTAAAAAACACTTCCATAACACTGCCACTATTCTGACAAATGTGAGGCTAGTGTTTTAGGGGATTTTAGTGTGAAGATCAGGAGAGGAAATAGTTGTCCTTTCTAGATCTTTTATAGGTTTCATATTATGTAGTTTCAAACAACTTCATGCCGGTGTGGTACATTCAACATTAAGTAAGTTTGATTATTTGTCAGGGAAGCCTTCTGACATATATTTTTACCTTTTTCTTATAACTTAACAGATAATCATGGGCAAAAGGCTGAGAACAAGTTTGCCAACCTCATCACTGCTGTTGGAGAGAGAAAAAAAAAATGCCAAATCTAACAGAAAAATGTGAACTAGCAGAACAGTACTGGAAGTATTTTGACACTGTCCAAAAAACAACCAGATATGGATGACCTATCCAGTTACCTCACAGACAAACTTAATGCCTCTAATTTAAAAGCTTTTAAAAATGTCTATGTTTTCTATGCATTTGTTAAACAACCATATAGTCACAGTGTATGAACAAAGTGTTGATAAAAAATAATGAGGGATGCAATATACTGTAGAGAGACCGTGTAGTACATGCTCCCAAGAGCACAATTATGGTCATTTACATGCAGTTGCCTGTGAGCCACCCTGTAGTTAGGATGCATATACAATACCTCTCCAGCCCTGAGTCTGCCTTTAGTGCTTGGCAGAGAATTACCACTGTCAGGCTAATTGTAAGCTTTGTACCACCAGAGAGAAAGCATTCCATAATGTAAATTAAAAAGATATCTGAGCCATGTTTGATATCAGCTTTGTATTTGAGTATGGCTTCTACCTCCTGAGCATGAGCTGAGATTAAGATAAGGTAAACCCCTCTCATAGGTTCATAGGTGTTTACTAAGCTTATGACAGAAAGGGCCTTTTTAAGCCTAGCCATGCGTCCCAAATCTGTGACAAGTTCTGATACCCTTGATAAGTGGCATTGGAAGACACCTTCCATGGAATGAAGTGGGGTACTAACTCTAGGTGAAACAGTAGAAATGATCAGGTTAGTGAGATACTTAATTAAGTAGATGGCCGGGATTATTAGAAGACAGAACAAATACAATTAAGTAAGAGAGTACTTGAATTACTAAGATTCTTCTTTTTTCTAGTGGCTACCAAGACATGTTTATGATGCCCTTTGTACAGTATATTGACGATGACCACAAAATAATGAGCAGCTATTGCAACAGCATTCCTGGTCATTACATGGAAGGCTGTCAGAGTTTTCAGAAGGAGCACAGTTGGTTTTGCAAAAAATTTCAGGCAGCCAGGCTTTTACAAACCATTTCAAATCAATGTCTTCACCTTCTTCCTTTTTCACCAGCAAATGTAAGGTTCATAGGTAGGTACAAGGCTATCGACCCTGGGGGCTTTACAAACCCAGCCAAAAAGGTACCCTGGCTTTTGCCACCCAAGAAAATTATTTTCCTGTGCCAATGTCAAGCAGAGTCACAGAAGTGATCCCCGGGGTGAATTTCCTATTTCCCATCCAATCATCAAGATTTTTCTTGAAGAGTGCTAATGAGGAGCTTTGTTTGATATAGATAGGTAGTTTATTCCAGAGTATGTGAAGTCTCTGGGACAGGAATCTATCTCTCCGCCATGTTCTGTTTATTGTGGTGACAAGGTTTAGGTCCCTAAAGCATGTAGCTCGGAGGGATTGGGATTTCTTTAAGTGGAGCATGTCCAACAGCTCTGGGTTTGACATAGCTTTGTATGTTAGGCAGAGATCACCTCTGAGTAGGCGATATGCAACGGAGTAAAGCTAGAGTTTTTTGACACGGTCTGTGTAGGGCATCTGTTTAAGGCCGGTAATCCTCTTTGTGAGGTATTTCTACGGTCTTTCCAGTTGTTGTAGATGTCTTGTGAGGTACATACCAAAAGGGGCATTGTATTCTATGGGTCTAATGAGTGATGAGTAGAGGGGAACAATGACCTCGTTTTTTCTGGATGAGAAACCTTTTGTGATGAGGTCTGCCACATAGAAGGATTTCCTGACTACTGTGGCGATGTGATTATCAAAGGAGAGACTACTGTCCACCTGTGTCCCAAGGTCTCTTATCACACTTTCAGTGTTAAGTATACTACCGCCTATGTTGTAGTTCATGGGTACAGAGTTTTTACCAAAGGGGATGACAATGCACTTTTTGGTATTGAGCTTGAGGCCATGGCATCTGTCTCAGTGAGGCCCTTTTGTAGGATGTTCACATTGTTAGGAGTTTCGATTATGGCTCCTAGTTTGCAGTCATCTGCAAACTTCGTTAGCCAAAGACCTTCTGTGTTAGCCCGTACTTCAGAGAGAAGTAGATACCAAACAGGAGAGGACCTAGGATTGAACCCTGTGGTACTCCACTTGTCACTGGTCTGAAGTCGGATTTGGAGTCTGCTACTTTCACAGTGTGGGTTCTGTCAGTGAGCCAGTTGGCAACCCATCTTGTGACATAGGGATTTATACCTAGTTTAGTGAGTTTATCTATAATTCCAGAGTGGGGGATGGTGTTGAAAGCCTTGACAAGATCTAGATAAGCTGTGTGAGCCACCTTACCCTCGTCTATGGCTTTGGTGACTGCTTCAAAGAAGTCTATTGGGTTTAGAAGACATGATCTGCCTTTTACAAACCCGAACTGGGTGGGGTCCAGAGTTTGGAAATTACCAATGTCTTTGTTTATAAGTTCCATGATGATACATTCCATGGCCTTGCAGACCAGGCTCGTCAGGCTAATGGGGCAGTAGTTCCCAGGGTCCATGGTGGCTCCCCCCTTGTGGAATGGGATAACCATCGATGTGTGCCATTCAGCAGACACAAAGCCTGAGATGAGGCTATGATTGAACATCGTACTTAGATGGGGTGCCACTTCGTTCTGTAGTTCGTGTAGAACACAGCCTGGGATGTTGTCTGGTCCTATGAATGCTGTGTTCTTAGCTATGAGAGTGTGGTTTTTACGTGTGCAGCCGTGATTACAGGAACTTTGCATTCTTCTGGTATAGAGATGGGCTCTTTAGGGGGTGAGAGGGGGGTAAAGTTAGCACTGAACCTATCTGCCAGGATGTTGGCAATATCAGTTAGGTCTGTATATTTAGTGCCATTGTGCTGTAACTCAGAGCAGATCTGAGTGTTGCCATTGAGATTCCTGACATAGCTATAGAATGCTTTGTGATTGTCTTTAGAATCAGTGGTGATTTTGTTTTCGTAACTAGCTTTGGAGGATTTTATCAGGGATCGCAGCTTCTTACTGAGGCTGACCAGGGAGCTCCTCCACTCATGGGATTTTACTCTCTTTTGCAACAGTTTCTTCCTTCTGTTGTACAGTTTGTTTATGGCAGGGGACCACCAGATTGGCTTCCTTTTTTTGGAGGATAGCATCTTGGTTCTGTTTGGGATAGCATGATCCATGCACTCGTGTAAGTGCTTATAAAGTGCAATTGTGTAGGATTCAGTAGTTGTAACTGATTGTCCATCTGCATGGGTGTCATGAAGTTCACCACTTCTGTCTTAAGAAGCATGAAGTTGGCTTTGGAGAAGTTTTTTACCATGGTTTCCTTAATGAGGGGTGGGGGCAGGATGTGGATATCTAGGGTAATTAGCTTATGGTCGGATCGGACCAATGAGGCATTGATTTCAGGTGTGGAACACCGGTCACTCATGTTGGTAATGACTTGATCTAGGATATTGTTGCCCCTGGTGGGGATGTGGATAAGTTGATCCAGGGCATTGGAGTTAATGAATTCCAGAAAGTATTGAGTGAAGGAGTTGGTACATGAGTCGTTTTCTCAGTTAATGGTGGGGTAGTTGAAATCGCCCATTATTAGGGTGTTTGGTAGAACCTTAATATTTTCCAGTACATCAAGAAAAGAGGAGTGGGAATCCTGGGGCATGGTGGGGGATCTGTAGCAAGCTACAATTTGGATTGCAGTTTTGCCCAGAGTTAGTTGCACTTGGATAACCTCAGCTGCATTATGCTGAGCAACTAGCCTGGAGGTGTGGATATCCTTAATGAATATGGACACACCTCCGCCTTTGGTGTTCCGGTCCAGGTTACATGGTCGAAAAGTGTGGTATGAGTTATAGCCTGGTAGTGCAGGGCTGCTCTCTGGAGCCTTGAACAAGGTCTCAGTCACTGCATAGATATCGATGTTCTCCATTTTAAGGAGTGCCTCAAGTGAGTTCATTTTGAGATTTAGACTTCTAGCATTGAGTAGCATCACCCACAGTTTTTGCTTGCCTGTTACTGTTATGGTGATGAATTTCTCATTTGAACCTTGCCTAAAAAAGGCACTATAGGGCCGGCAAGAACCTTAGCCAGTATCCAGAATCCCAGGGGTGACAAGTGCAGGCCATCTCTGGCAAAGCATTGCGGTCTGTCGACCATGTCATCTCAGGCAGACAGATACTGGATCCCTTTAGAATGACACCAGAAGCTTAGTCAATTGTTGAAGTCAATCATGTTGTCCTTGTACTGCGGCATCATTCTGGGTGATGGCAGAATGCTACTCAGGGCTAGGGTCATACCTGCCTGGGCTACAAGATCGGAGAGCTCTTTCATGTCTCTTTTCATGTAGTCCAAGTCTCAGGTCGTTCACACCAATATGGACAATGACAGAGTCATATTTGTACTTGTTGTGGAGTGACCTGAGTGCATGGGTTATGTGGCGGATCCTGGCACTGAGGGGGACATCAGTGTGCCTGACTATAGAGTCACCTATGACTAGTGTGTTGTGTACGTTGTTTTGCCTTATTGGCTGTGGTTGAGAGGCACACTGAGTCTGCGGGCTCTGTGTCATTTGGGTTGTGTTGGGGGGTGGAGGTTGCTTGTATTTCTGCTATGGAGGTCTCTGTTGCTTGAACAGATTATTACTTAGAGCCTCCGCAAATGTTTTTGTGTTTCTATGTGTGGATTTTGGTGATGTAGATTTAGTGAGACTATGTGATGAGTGTGGTGTGGTGCAAGTGTTTACCTTCTCCTCTTGACTGTCAAGTTCAGTCTTGGTGGAGAGAGCTTTACCTCCAGTTTGGCTAGATAAGTGCATCTCTCACATGTTGGGAGTGTTTGAGTGGTAGGAGGAGAGGGTTGTCTGTGTACATGAGGCAATTTCTACATTGCCCCAAGATGCCCAGATTCATCAGATACACAGGAGAGAACACTGGAAGCTGACCATTGGACATGCCTGAATAAAAAACTATTTTCCTCTAGATAAATGAGGAAAGTGAGTACAAGAGCTGTTTTTCTGTAAGCAAGTGAGGAAAGTAAGTACCAAAACTGTTTTCCTCTAGATAATGAGGAAGGCTGAATGATGTAGTAATTAGTAGGTTATTTAGTGCTTACAACAAGTTCTGAACAAGTGCTGATCACAAATAAGCAAATTCAAGTGCTAAAACTAAGAATCTGTATCTGGACTAAACTAGTTACAGGAAAGGGGGGAAACAAGTGCAAATGCGGGCTTTTAAATCATAAAGTTGAGAGAGATGGAAAAACTGCTCAAATGGCCAGTAACTACAATTTCTGGGCCAGAACCACTCCTTATGTGGTAGATAGGTTACCTAGTGCTTACCATTCCCACTGATAAGCTAGAAGGCTTCCCTCCAACACAGAAAGCTTGGGGGAGGGTCTCAGAAGCTTACATACAGTGCTGGATACAACAAATCTGAATCTGGACTACACTAGTTACAGGAAAGGGAGGAAACAGGCTTAGATTTTTTATTTTTTTTAATACACAGAAAAGTAGTTAAAACAGCAGTAAAAACAATTCAAATGCAGTGCAAGCTAACACACTTGAGTATGTAGCAATGTTAGACCAAACAGTTTTAAAAAATGCAGTTAAATTAAAAATGACTAAAAACAAGTGCAGAAGGAGTCTGTTAGGTAGAATGAGGTAAAGAGATGGGACTGGGGGGAGTGTCCCAGATCAAATCTACAGTGGGGGAGGGCAACTGCAAAAAACTCCAAATTTAAACAAGACAGGAATAGGGAGGGTGGGTAGGAGAAGACCAAAACGTTCAGCAGAGATCTGAAAAACTATGCAGTGAAGCAAAAATAACAGTGCAAAACTCTTAAGTCAGCCAGCAATGATATAAAATTTGTCAAACAACAATTAACAGTACACAACTCTGAAGTGCCAGAAAAATATACTTAGCTCTGTATATCGGCAGATAGTTTGAAGAGCACTCTGTCAGGACACAGGAAGGCTCCAGCAATGATATGCAGGCTGTAACTAAGAGGGTCTAATTTTAAGCTTGATGATTTGACCTTATTTTCTACTTGTTCATGCCTGAGCTCATGTTCTGTGTTTTTGGCCGTCAGATCTTCATTCATTTTTCAGCCTTCCAACATATCCTATTGTAGAACTATAGCTGCAAATGAGGGAGATTTATGTTAAATCAAGGGTTATGGTTGCTCAGAGTATTCCTCTGAGGCAAAATGATCAGAGAGTTAATGGGTGTAAATATCAAAGATTTGTGGGGGATGGGGGCATAGTACGCCATGCACTCTAACTTCTTTCCTCGTTTGATTGCAGCCAACCTTGTCTCTATTCTTTTCTTCTTTTTGGGGATCTCAAAAAGTTTTATATGATGGAGTTGCACACTAATAGCAGAGATTGCATTGAACTCAGTAGTCCAGCAGCCTTCATCAGTTTTACATTTTATCTTATACTTCTGCACCACATGACTTAAACAGGTATTGCTAGTTTATTGTCCTAATAAATGCAGCAGTTCTTATGATTGTATCACAGATAAAAACAGCATATAGTCAATTAAAACATCTCTTTTGACTGGACTCTTAGAGAAAGGGCAGCCTGTTAAGTTAAATCCAGGACGGCACTCAGTTGCACTGCATCTTTAAATGTTTTGCAGTGTTGAGAATTGCCACAGGCTGAAGCAGGAACTGCATATGTATATTAAGGAAAACAGTGCACCCATGATGAATGAAAGCACTAAGAGGAATTCAGAATTGCCTTATAGGGGAAAACAGCTTACATTTTAATCAGTTTACGTTAAATGACATCTGACTGTATATCCTCATATGGTACCCATTTCCAAGAGGTCTTGAGGTACACTGACTTAGACCACTACCCTTTTCAAATGGAACCTAACAGCTTGATTAGCTTGAGAAAACAGTGGCTCAGGATTTCTGACCTTAGTGACAAAGGAAATATAATATCATGGAGTGCACTCTCAGTCATGGAAGCACATGCTATATGATGCCTCAGTCCAGAAATGAACATAGTAGCCATCAAGGGGAAACTGGAGTATAGATGTATTGTCACAGCATCTGCACACTTCATCTTACGTAAGCACATGCTAACATTAATTTTTTTTTAGAGAAACATGCAGAATGATTGCTTTTGGAAGGTGCTGAACATATGCAAAACATTGTTTTTTTTTTTTTTTTTGTGGGTGATAATGTGTCGTGAAAATGTTGCAGGATACATCTGGCTTTGCAGAGCAATGCAACATGCATTCTTCCAGTGGAAATTTGATCAGCAGGTAGGAATAGTTTTATATTTTTTCAGCGCCGCATATGCACCAAGCCTTCCTGGTTAGTATGATCACTGTGCTCTCCGAGAGCAGCAGGCTTCTTCATTCCTTTCCTCCGTTTGCCTGAAAAATATCACTGGATTGTAAGAGGTCACAGGGACTAGTCAGTAAATGAGTACTACTGTGCAGTAGAGACTGCTTACCCACTGATGCCATAAGAAGCAGAAAAGCATACTGGTAATAGTGGACAAATATCCTAAATGTCACTAACTGAAGTCCTGAACATGCAAAATTTCTTGATAATCGTGCACTTATCATGTCAGTCAGTGATGAGCTATAAGGACATAATAAATATATATTATCATTACATATATGGAAGTGTATGAACTGTGTTGTAGCTCTTTTTATTATCTTAGAAGTAAAAAGCTATGCAAGATATTGGGAACTGCAACTATAGCTAGAAAGTAAGCAGGAGTGTATAAATATATATGAGTTTCATATTTCCACTTGTTTATGTACAATTACCCAGAAGTAACTGAGGGAGTCATGGCTGCACAGTATAAATTTATTTTGCACTCACTATTTACCTGTCTGTCTGTGTATATATCCATCCTTTATTGACTGGCTTAGTCCCAGTAGGTTAGTGCCCTCTTTTAAGTGGAGACCTGTCGTAGTATTTATACTACTGCGGGAAATGTTGCCGGGGCATTGGGGGACTTCTCTTACTTTTTTGTTAGGTGCCAGGGGATCTTTTACAGCCACCTGTGCTGCCACCAGCTCAGGAAGATGGGGCCTTAGTTTACCATCTTATCTAAGGGATGGCACACTCAGGAGTGCAGCAACCACCTTATGCTGTAGTGCAGTGTCAGCAGTGATCTACCTGATGTGGGAGTGTAATACCTGTTGCACTACTGATACTGGAAAGCAGAACAGTGATGCCTTACAGGCTGATCTTGATACTGGAGTTGCATAAACAATCTGATGTGTTTATACATATTACTTTTGCTTGTTTTTTTCTTAACACCTATACTCCCATATACTCTTAGAAATTCTGCACTAGTCACGTATTACATTGTCTTTAAGCAATACTTTTTGATATGGTACAACTTCAGCAGCATCATTCTCACCTTTTCTGTCAGTATGCTAAGGAAATATATGATGGTTCTGTGTTATCTTGCACATTCTTCCATTAGTGGTCACCAGGAAAAACAAATCACTTGTCTAACAGTGGTCGTTAGTGAAAGACAACCCCTTGATACAGAGTTGTTTTTGACCGAAGCAGTTTTTATTCCATAGGGTCTTGTGGGAAGTTTTATTAGCTAAGCTTGCTATGCATGATCCTTTACATAGATTTTACCCAAACACTGTCTAGTGGCCAGGCTACCTAGATGTTCCTAGTCCCACAAATTGTCAGCCACTGCCAGGTCCTAGCTAGATAAATCATAACCATACACACTACAGACAATGTGCAGTTTGTAATAATACTCATTCCACCCCCACTATGATCAAGCATATTTTCTGATGCTTTATTTTTCTTTCCAGATGCAAGTCTTCACTATTGCAACCAATTTTGTTACATTTATTCATAATATCGTTTATTTCCAGACTGTACTTCCTTCTAAATAGATTAGGAAATAACTTCAACCTCATCAAAGAATCTTAAACATTTCTTTTAGTGCTAAAGACTTTCAATGTTTCTGCCAAATCTACAAGAGTGAGTAATAAACCTTCTGCAAGAATTTAGACATATGCCTATGAAATTGTTAGTAAGAAAGAAAGAAAGAAAAAAAAAAAAAAGAATGGAAAAAAAAAAACGTCCAAGAAAGAATTAAACTCCTATAACTCAGGAGTATTTTCTGTCAAATTTCCATCCGTTGGCATATTAATGATTATTTTACTGTAGCACTTTGTGATTGAATTTTGAAATTTTTGGCAGGAAGACCTATTTCCAGGCAAGTATAAGCAGTCAGATTTATAGATGCACAAGAGAACCATGAAAGTTACTAATGAGAAAATGTTATAGTACTCTTTGGAAGTATTGTATCCTGAGTCACCAGAGGAGGTGGTAATTTTCTACTTAGAAATCATAAAGTACTGTGGGTAGCTTTTCAAATTATCTAGCTCTTTGCTATTTAACTATCACTAAATTTCATAATGTGTATCCCAGTTTGCAAAATTACAGCTGATTTTACAAGCAAATGAATCTGCTCTAAAAAGTAATCGCCATAAGTACCTCACATTCCTTCACAAATTTTACGAGGGCACAGAATAATGTAGGGCAAAGAAAGATTCAGTCATACTGAATACACAGGAATGCAGCTCTTTTTCTGCTTATTGCAATTCAAGGCTAGTGTTACTATCTGTTTCTCTTTGGGATTGGGTTGCTACATTTTTAAATGCCCAAAGTGGGAAATTTTTTAAAGAAATGTGAGATTTTGCAGGACAAAATATACCCACGGCCAGTGCAAAGGTCAGAACTTCACTTTTTTGCCAAAATAAAACCTTATTCTTGTAGCATTTGGGTTGCTTATGCTATTTCATATAACATTTAGGTGTTTCAGACACTAAATAACTGTTTTATGTAACTACTAAAGAAAACTTAGGAAACATTTTTGTTCTAAAATCTCAGGACATTTGCCATTTTTTAGTTTTTTTCGCATGATACAACTGCCCAAAGAGGAACAGGTGGTAATCCTACTTTGGGAAGGATGGTCGCTCTTTGGGCAGTTGCATCTTAGGAAAAAACAAAACAAAAAAAAATGCCAAATGTGAGATTTTATGACAAAAAGTGTTTTCTTTAATAACTGAAACACCTAACTGTTATAAAAAAAATAACACAAGCCACTCAAATGCTTCAAGAATAAGCTTTCATTATGGCAAAACATTGAAGTTCTGACCTTTGAACAGGCAGTAGGTATGTTTTGTCCTGCAATATCTCACATTTCTACAAAAAAAAGTTCCACTTTGGGAATTTGAAAAGGTGGCAACCCTACTCAAGACCTAAAAAAGGCAGTCCATTCTTAGCTTTTAAAGAACTGTCATTACATAGAAAATTTAATTATTCTGTACTCAACTGTGCTGCTTGTTTGCTTCTTGATTAAGCCAGATTCTTTTTCCATCACGAATGATCCCAGAGAGGTTTTCTTTGTATTTGTTTGCACACATTTGTATTTTGCCCCAGAGAGACAGGAACTCTTTGCAGACATCCTGGTACAATATTGAGTCAGCAAAGTAAACAAACTGCTGTACTATTGTTCATTCATTGGCCATGATAATGCTTAAACATAATGATGTTCGTCATTATGATCACTGCTGAAGGAGCCTAAGCTATATGGGTTTTACCATGCCTAGGATATAACAGCCAGACAGCTCCCAAAGCTTTACGCACCTTCCACATGCTCAAATCATTAATGTCAGCTCAAGCTGAGCTGACTAAAAGGTTTGGGCACCAAGCCCTTTGGAGCTTTCCTGCCACCAAGGAGTGCACCTCTGTGAGCTTTTGAGGATCAGCAGTCGACTAATACTGTTCTTTTACTAGGCAAATAAGTTTAGTTCAGGAAACAAATTCTCCTTTATCTTTTTCTTTGATCAAACTTACTTTTTCTGAAAAAGAAGTACTTCTAATCTAAGAAAAAGTGTTTTTGTTGAATATCTTGTGACTCTTTAAACTCGAGTACACTTTTTTACTTTTGTAGTAAAACTTTTAACATTTTTTTCTGTGGAAGCTTGGTTATTTTACTTATTGGGGCACAGGAAAGTGTTTAAAGTGCCTCCTACTGTGTTTTTTTCAGGGGAAAAAGCTCCATTCTTACTACTTTCCTGTTTTACCAATTATTGCTGCTAAACTTCCCCTGGGAAACAAGCACCATTTTCGGTTTCACCATGTAAGAGCATACAAGTTACTCAACTGGACATTCTTCCAACTGCAAAAAGAAAAAGATTGTTAAGCAGCCTTTGCCAGCATAAGGCTAGTATTTTGCCTCGACTGCTGGTGGGTGACTCTGCTGTGGCCAAGGCTGGTTCCTCAGATCATTCATTGTTTCATTTGGATCCCTCTGGTGTGTTCCCTAAGGCCACCATGGTCCAGGTGTTAGATACTTCTCTGTGATGGTGGGAATTCCCCTCAGTTGACCAGTAACCAAAAGAAACTCCAGCCAGAACACAAAAGATACACTGTTCTACAGTGTTAACCCTTTGTATGTTACGTATTGGCAAATACAAAATGCATCAATGCAGATCAAGAATAAAATCCAAGGCGACGTGCTCCTTAAAACAATTGTATTTAAACACCGTAAAGTCGCAAAATAAAGAGCTAAGTGAATTTGTCCGTATCTATCTGGACTTCTGAATTTGCTACAAAGTAACACACATTCCTTTTAAAAAGTCATCAACAAGTCAAATTCACTCAATTATAACAGAACGAACCCTACTGGTAGAAACACTGGGGAAAATAGAAGAGCTACAAGCTTTGCACGCTTTATAAAGTTATTCTCTTTTTTTTTTATCAGATATTAACCTAAAAAAATCAGTTTTAGAAGGTAAATCATAACTATAAAATAACAAAACATTAACATTTGCAAGTAATAAGTGAATGGATGAATAGTAAAAATCACTGTTATAGAAACATCCACATTGAACATTGCAGAATTATAAAAAAGTGTCACTAAACAGGAATAATTATATAAAGACCCTGCTAAACATTAGTTAGCAATCACATATGTTCATTTAAATGCTGAGATGCAAATACTCATGCCTAAAATGGAAAAAACATGAGGTACATAATTATAAAATAAGAATAAAAACACTAACAAATAATACCTGAATAGATCGGTAAATGTATAAGAATAAAATAATCTGTTATAAAATTCAAAATAACATATAAATGAACTTATAAAAATATTGTAAAAGTGCTTTAGAGAAGTAACTTAATCCAAAGCATTGGTCCTGTCCTTTAGAACACTGGTTAAGAATACTAAGTCGTTAAGTACGGGGGGGGGGTGGCAGGCATTTAGCCACAATTCCCATGTTAGTTCTTTAATTTCTAGTCTACTGTTGCCATCCCCACCTATCGGAAATCTATAAATTCGATCAATTATGAAAAACCTGAAGGGCACATAAGCGTGCACCCAATGGTCCCCCAAGATCAAAGCCCGTAAGGCAAGCAAACACTTTATCTAGGACTTTTGTTATAGGGGATTCCATTGCATGACTCACAGATGCCCCAATTTCCAGGCTAGACAAGGAGAAGATAACAGGTCAGCTGCTTATCTGGAGCCAGAATCTTCAGTAGCACACACACCACAGTTACAAATATGATTCTGTCATAGTCCATGTGGGTGTAAATGGCTTGACAGGCACCTCACTTGACTACATGAAGAGAGACATAGTGGATTTCTCTCAATAGGTGTCACAGACAGGTATGTGCCTTGCACTGAGAAGTATTCTACTTTCACCAAGGATGATGCCAAAGTATGAACAAAAATGACTGCCTTTAATAATTGCCTTAGTTTCTGGTGTCATTCTAGTGGGATTCAGTATCCATGGTTAATGGACTATGTGCATTCAAGTCATTCATTATCATCATGTTGTCCTACTTTATCTATTAGGCCCTACAACTGCTGTCTGAATACACTCTTTTCCTGATTATCACAACTCTACTGTGGGGTGTAGGCTGTGATTATGAATACCGGCCTGTCATTAGGCTGCAGTCTGATTGTCATGAGTCTGCCACTAATTTTGATCATGTAAATGCATGTCATGTGCAACTTAAATGTGGAGCTTTTCTCCCTGGGCCTCCGATGAAAATGGGTTTTACCCGGTCAGACATTTCCTGGTGAACAAAGACAAATAAATGAATGAATGAATGAATGAATGATAACATCCTTCACTGTCTTCTGAAGCCTCCCCCTCACCACAATTCCTGCATCATTTCTAGCTTGTCATTTTCCTCCTGAGTATTAGACTCTCTCAAAGTGAAGTGGCTTTACTGCACTGCCCTTCCATATCATCTCCTGGATACATAGAATGTCCAGCCTCCTCCTTACCATCATGTCATCCACCTCTAAGCTGTGTCCTGTCAGTGAACCTACATGGAGTGTAGCAATTCTTATTTCATGTTTAGCAGGTTGATTGTTTTTTTAAATACAGCTTTCTCTCAACATAGCTATCCCAGGTAACCCAAGCTGGGCAACTGGACACTAGCCATTTTATGAATAAAAGTGCTTACATTCTAGTTATGCCTTTAGTAATTGCTTATTAAAGCTGTGTATTTGTCTTATTCTGAACACAGGTTTTCCATTTTATATGTGGCATGGACTCCCAGACTTTGGGCCCTAGAACTAAGGGCTGTGGTTGCTGTTTTGCTTGTTTGTGAAGGGTATACAGACAGAGGGGGCATAATGTGCATTGTATTCTCTTTCTCTTATGCTAAAATCTGCAAGTGAATTATGAGAAGGAATGTTGGTAAAGCAGTTTAAATAACAGGGAGCCAATAAGAAATTTAGATCTTTGATTGACTGGAGGCCCGCTAGCTTTTTCTTAAGAAACTGAGCAGTAATTTTTTGGACTAGAGATGAACCTGCACATTTTGTTGGAGATTGTAGTGTGGCAAGGATCTGTTTTTGAGGCTAAGGGTAGAAATGGAAGACGGTACTCTAGACTGACCACCATTATTCTTTTACTTATGGCTTCTCTACTTGATTAGGATAATAAGCTGGGAAATCCTCCATGCCCAGAAGAGAGTATTTTATATTTTGTGCTATTGGAAGTTTATGTTTTGGTCTAACCAAAGGCTTAGGTATTTGAAAGTAGTAGCAGCTTCTGGTAATGGTCTAGAGTTGTCCAGTCTGAACCTGTGGACTGTGGGTTTTAATGGGTTCTGAAAAGCTTGACTTTGGGCCAGATTCAATAAATCCTGCATGTGTACACGATATGTATTCAAGAACATTCTTATCACGCAGTCTTTAATGGGTTCTGAAAAGCTTGACTTTGGGCCAGATTCAATAAAGCCTGTATGTGTACACAATATGTATTCAAGAACATTCTTATCACATTTTTCTGCTTTCTAGTCAGTTAAGATTACACTAAGTGTACATGTAGTCAACACTTTGTTTTTATGGATCCCTGTCAATATTTAAAGTTGCAAGAATATCAGTAGGAAAACTAAAATTAGGAGGAAGAAGGTGTGAGTTATGTTTGTGTTGTCTCTTCACTCAGAACGGTGTACACTTTGTGTAGCCTTTATTGAATCCTGAGGTTTGCGTTCTTTTTTCTTTTGAATTATAAACCAGCTGGCTATGGTTAGGAGGCCCTGTTGCAGCTGGACCTTTATGTTGTGGTGTGAGGAGATCTGAAAATGACCAACCAGTGTCAGTGGTGCAACATGTAGCACACTTGTATTTGGTGGAAAAGACTGTGGGTTCTATTCCTGTAGCAGGTTGAACATTTGCTGGTACTCCTCAGTATGTCATTCTTCAAATGAAACATTAAACCAAGGCCCCATCTGCTTGAGTTAATAGTAGCTCAGGTGTATGCAAAAGATCCCATGACACCAAAGAAAAAGTAAAGGAAGTTCCCTGATACCGTGGCCAAATATCACCTCTCGTCTTCCCTGAAAAGTGGCCACTAGCCTAGTGGCACTAACCCAATTAACAAGGGATAAATAAATCTACAAAGTATGACTGAGAATAGGGGATTGTCTGATGGTAGTTTTTTAATATAAGGAGAGAAAAGTAGTGGGAGGAGGAAGAACTGAACCCTTGGGAACACCGTCAACAAGGGTTACTGTGAACAAGAATGAAGTATCTATTTTCACTGTGACTGTGAAATTTAAAAGAACATTTTGGAACATATTAGCAAGCTTTATTGCTAGTACATGAGATGGCATAGCCATATGGAGGAAGTTGTTTTCAGTCAGTTCAAAGGTTTTTAGTAAGATCTATAAATATTGCTCCTTTCAGTTCAGCTTTGCCCATTCCAGTTAAGATGCCATCTTTTAGTGTCCAGAGGGTTGCCATTATGCTGCTGTTAGACCAGAATGCATGTCGGTTTAGGGACAGCAGTCATTTGGAAGATATTTAATTTGATAATTAAGCATAAGTCAGTTTTGCAAGTATTTTCCCAAATGCTGAGAATATGGATGCTGTCCTAAAATCATTAAAATTAAATAAAATATATACAGCCGATGTTTGAAATACACTGTTGACAAATACATCAGTTTAACCATAACATACTTAATAAATCAGACCACAAGCTTTTTCAGGCTTTACACCGGGTGTATGAATGGGAACTCCGTTAGCAAAAGAAAGTATCACCCATTTGTATCTTAAACAGTGGTATGTAAATAAGAAACCAATCAGAAGTAAAAAGTCATACTCACTTCATGTGAAAGTCACATGAAACCTAACTCATTGCTTTTTATCACGTACCAAGTCCTTTGTATAATATGGAGCTGTCCTGATTTTCTAGATTTGTACATATTTCTGGATCATGCTGCACCAGTCTGTTAGGCATTCCTCATTTTGCTTTGAAAAAAGCAACACCATACTGCATAACATCAGTACAGCTATGTCAGTGGAATGTACTGGAAAACATTTAAATGCATATAGCATTTGTACCTTAAAACTCACTTCTCATTCACTTTTAATCAAAGCAATTCACTTAAAAGAAACACTCTCAGAAATATATAGCTAAAATAAATAGCTCTGCATCACTTGCTGCTGGAGCTAGAGACTTGTTAAATGTTTTCAAGTTTGGCGGGCTAAAAATCTTTGAAGTGTCTTAATAGTATATGAATAATATAAATATAAATCTCCATGTCAGACATTATCTATTTAGAAATTTATAATGACATTCTTGCCATTTTGCATTTAGTAGAACATTGACACCTCTGTCTTATTTGTGTGCTCATTTATTTTGTCTTTCTTTTTTAGTTGACATTTGATTGACTTTTTTGAATGATAATATTCTGTATGGACACTATCATGGTGATATCAGTAGAAAAGAAAGTGGAAGAAGTGATTTATGATACTTGTAGAATTTGGTGTATTGTAGTTTACTACAAGAGATTATATATATTTATGTTTTAAAAGGGATGGGATGCATTTTGTGATGCAAAGGCTATATAATGATGCTTTGCATACCTACAGGGTGTTAAACAAATGTGAAGCTCTCACTCCATTGCAAACATTATGTGTTCTAACATGGTGTCAGCATGGCGTTAATGTTGAAAAGAGCTTCAAGGATGCCGTACAAAAACAACAGACACATTGTATGAAAACTGTGAAGTTTAACCTACCCACAAAGTTCCCTTCAAGGAGGAAAAAGAGCAGTTAGGTTGGTAGCAGCAGTTTGTGAAGTAGAGAATGACAGGAAAGCTTGATAAGTTTGTGAAGTAAAGAACGACAGGGAAGCGTGATAAAGATGGGAGAGTGCTGCAGATCAGTTGCCTAATTTATGTGAGGGGCAATCAAGCAGATGATGTTTTTAAATCATATACATTTGAAATGGAAGATGGTAAAATTAAGTTTATTGTAGTGTTATAGAAGATTGTTGAGTATTTATACCCTAAACAAACGAACAAAAACATCATGTGCATTCGAGATGGAAGATGATAACAGTAATTGTTTTGTATTTTAACAGAAGATTGTTGAGTATTCATGCCCAAAACAAAAGCTAGTGTTTGCATATGCTTTTAATAAGAATCACAAAGGCCAGGGAAAGGGCATTGTCTGTTTTTTTTTTTTTTTTTGTGTTCAGTGTGAACTCTTAAGTGCGTATTGATTTTGGTGCCATGTGAGGGAAGAATGTCTGTGATTGTATTGTAGTGGGCATATTGGATGAGGAGCTCTGTTGATGGAAGACATTACATTAGCAGGTAATACACAATATAAAAAAATGCACATTAAGTTACACTTTGAGGGGAACCATGACGACTCTGCAGGAAAGTTTACTGACATAACTTAATCTAACAAAATTATGATCAAAGGCAAAAGATAACACTGTGAAGGATACCTAAGAAAATGAAAGGAATTGCAGCACATGTGAAAATAAATATGGTATAAAAATATGAAATGTTGCCCAGCATACATATTCACATGTTGGAAGTACAGGACAGTGAGCACAGTAAATTGACAAAATGAGCAAGTGTGTGGGCCATGCACAAACAAAGAATAGTAAACAGTACAGATCTTGCAGATGCCATTCTAGTAAAGTTTAAGATTGACAGTGGAGCGATGCTTATGCAGTGAGTAGAAAATCCTGTTACTCCAGAGAGTGTTGCAGGGCAGCAATATATTACTGAATTACCCTTGTGGTAATCTAAATAGCTTAAAATATTTTTTGGTGAGTACAGAGTATCATGAAATAATAATGCTTCCTTTTTGAAGTTACTTGTAACAAAACCCAGGGAGTTTCCTCAGCAGCTTCATAAAAAAAGGAACTGATGCTTGTTGTGAGAAGACCTTCATCAGACATCACTCTCAGAGTGGGTATGTTGGAGATGCAGTTGAAGATGCATGTGTGGCCATATGCAGATATATTAAATTTAGGGCTTCCTACCCTGAACGCAGAAAGTAAAAGACAAATTGTGAAAAGTAGAAGGTAGTGGCATTATTGAAAAGGTGACCCAGCCTACAACCAGTATGCATCCACTGGGCCAGTCCTGTTGAAAAGTAGACAGACACAAATTTGTGTTAGACTGAAAAGACTGAATGAATCAGTTAAGAGGATGTGATTCATTGTACCTACTCCAGAGGAAATATTACCAAAGTTGAGTGGTAGTGGCAGCCAGTTGGTGACTTCAAACTGAGAGTGGGTGGGGTGGGGGTGGGGGTCTGCAGGAAGCAGCCATATGGGGTGGAGTTTATTGAAATGGATACAGTAGAGTCAACACTGACTATGCTTACCATTTTACATAAGTAACTGGTCATAAACTAATGTACATAATAAACAGTCTACTTGCACTTGTTTTCTTTACACACCAGAGCCAGCTGGAGAAGCTCATTTCAGAACTAATGCGGTAGTTGAATAGATTCTGCTACAGTACCACAAAAACTCAATACCACCAAACATAAAAAAGCCAGAATTACAATGGTAAAAAAATGGGACCATTCATTTCATTCACACTCAACCCCCATTCCTGCCACCAGCCCACATTATCTGGTTTGATCTTGCCATGACAAAGAAAAAAAAAATGACTACATTAATGTATTTCCAGATAAACAATACTCAGAGCTTGTAGACGATCTTACATCACCCATGTACTTCTTAGGGCTGTAAAGTCAGAAATACAACAAAACAACAGGGCCAATTATTTCACACAGAAACAGCCACCATGCCCATGACCAACCCAAAGAATATGGTTGATGTAGCTGGAATTAAAAAAAAAATTCTAATAATGTTTATATTAATGTATTTTTCATACGTCCAACCAGACACAGTTTGTATTTTAACTTGCAACCCCCAAATGCATATTAGTCCTGCAATGCCAGACTTAACAACAGTAAACAGAAGGGCCAACACCTTCATCCATGAACAGCTCTCATATTCAAATAATGTCATCCACAAACAGCACTTGTATCCACTACATAACTTCCTAAAGTATCTGGATTGACCCTGCCATAATAAAAAATAATAATTTCATCCAGAAACAGCCACTTGCCCCGCTGCCTGACTTCCCGAAGTATCTGGTCTGACCCTGCCAGGATAAACAAAATAGTGTAAGTCCTATTCATCCACAGTTAGCCTCTATTCCAAATAATAATGTCACCAACAAACAGCTGCCATACCCACTGCCTAATTTCCTAAACTATCTGGTTTGACCCTGCCAGGGTAAAAAAATATAGTGTGCTACTAGATTTAAAAATATATATTTTTTTCATCCACAAACCGTTCATACTACAAGTGCATACCTATCTAAAAAGTATCTAGTGACCCGGCCATGATTAAAATAAATAAATAATGCAAGATCTGTTATTACATTTAAAAAATACACTGATAATCAACACTGCCAGCTTGTTCTCGAACTCCAAGCATTTTTTTCTTTTATTCTGCTCAGGAGGGTACCCACCTAAAAAAACAGCTGCAACAAAAAAAAAAAAAAAAAGAAAACTGACATGTTTGCATTTTTTCTTTATTCCAGTCATGGAACAGTCAACAACTATACACTGTACTTGGAGAGTCAACTGAAAAGTATTAAGTAAGTTACAACATTAACAACAACACTAAGCAGCTAGGGTTTCTGAACTTAAATGCTCGTGGGAAAGTAACTCCACAGCTTTCACTTCTTGGACATTCCCTGTCTGACACATGTCAGCAGCCACATCACATATACTACTATCACATGGTAGGCTGCTGCCCCTTACAGCCACCCCCAGTAAATTCATGCAGTTAAAATGACAATGAATTATGACCATTTTTTTGGCTATACACCCAGATTCCTGACTGATTTTAATACCAGCCCAGAAGACTTTTTTTTGTCAGTATTCTGTTTTAACTAATGCTGAACTCGGAACTTGAGCACATGCAGCTTGAGTTCATAGGCAGGAGAATGCACCTGCTGAGAACAGCTTGTTTTAACTTTAACATTTATTTATATTATTATAAATAATAAAAAGTACAAAAATAATACTCTGATGAAAGTGGGGTGGGGGAGTGGGGTTACAGTCCAGCAGCCGGTGTCACCTGGTGCTCCTGTGAGTGGACTGACTGTATTTTCTTCACTGGCTAAAGTCAGTGTGTTTTAGTAGATAGCCTTACATCATGCGATCAGTAAGATAAGTATACTTTGTTTGACATTCACCAGCTATTGATGTATGAGAAACTGCTAGGAATTACAAGTTCTTCTGAGATATGTTAGAGGAACCTGACGGAGACATTTCTAGGACTATAGTGAGGAGTTGTGTTTTAATACTACATTTAAGTATTTGAAAAAACGTGATGCAGGTCTCAGAAATGTCCTGCAAAAGACCAAGTCTGAAGGGCTGAAAGTAAATAAGCAGAAGTGTGTGCTCAGGAAGAAGCCATTTCACTTTTTGGGACAGTTTACCAGTGAGTCTGGGGTCAGGCAAGATACAGACAAGATGGAAGCTATCAGGCAGCTCAAACCATCAGACTACAGTGAAAAGCTGCAATGATATCTTGACATGGTTAAACTGTTTGGAGGGATTCCATATCAAAATTTTCCATAGTGGAAGAGTCATTTTATGATCCTTTACATAAAAAGAAGGAAGTTACGCCTTGCAAATATGTCCCAACAAACTTCATTTGAGTAAGAACAGTAAAAGCAAGCGGCATATTGTCCCAGAAGAGTCACAGATATGGTGACCAGGTAAATCCAGGTTGAAAGGAATGTTTTGGCTTGTGATAACTTTGAGAAATATCTTTTTGAGGTGGAGAGTTGCAGGCTGGTGACATTTCAGAAATGGCAAATTCATTTAATAACAGCAACAGCTTAGATCATGCTACCTTGTTATGTCACCAATGACTTTTGGTTTCACTTATGAGGTTTAAATCCATAGTTGAATATGCTGTAGGCAGAGGTCTTGTGTCAGATGAGCACGTCAGTGTTTTGAATGCCTGGTTGTTGAAAGCATTTAATGTGACACTTAGGCATCAAAACACCATTCTAATGAAGACCTTCATGAGCAAAATGCATAAATGACATTTATGTTGAAATTAATTGCACGGTTTGTGAATACCACAGTTCGTGAAGTTTTGCATTGCCTCCCAGCTGTGTGACTTTGTGGAGTTACTATGTATGAATAAGGGGTGGAGAGGTAAAGCAACCCCCTCTCCCAACATGAGATGTATAGTACCTCTTTGCAAAATTATGCTTTCCTTCTTGTTTTATGTGAGTGTATCATTTGTGTTTTAGAGCATGGTACTGTTTCACTGAGCTCTGTTTGTTGTTTCAACTTATATATGCAGTCAACAGTGTGACTTTTTATTTTACAGAGTCTTTATTCTACTGAAACAAAATCCTCCTTATCTTGTTCTCAAAAACGAGAAATATATATACTTTGTAATAATAGTTCATATCATTTAACTAGCAAGAATTGATTGAAAGGCATGCAACATGCCTTTTTCATTTCTGTCACGAGTTTCATTTTTCTAACATATTTATGTATTCTTGTCTCTATAATATATTCCTAATGTCTTTATTAGTTTCAAAGTAAAATAATAAACTATCCATTTGCATTATTTCTATCCCTTTTCACTTTTTATTAATCTATAAACATGGTACCTAGTTTAAAAAAAACATACTTGCCAAATTAACTGAAGAAAAATCTATCTGGTCTCATTTCTGGTGTTATCAGCATAATTTAATACTATTGGAATAAATACTATTGTCTATCGAATGTCCATTTTCAGCTCTGCAGTATTTTCTTGAGTTTCATTTGTTACTAAATCATTCAAGAGGTGTCAACCCTACCTTATGCCATTTTGCATTTGTACCTCTTTTATATATTGTTGCCACCTATCAGGAAGTTTTTCTGACAGTCAGGAAATCAGGATTTCTGTCAGGAAATGTGGGCTGGATTCAATAAAGCCTACACAGTGCGCCAAGACTGTGTGTATATTGTGACATGATGCCCACAAAATAGCGCACCATTTTGTATTTTGTAAGCAGCTCTACACTGTGTGTAGAGCTGTGCAATCACAGTAATCATCGTGGCACGCATAAACAGCTAAATTGTACACTAATCAACTAATTCAAGATGGAGGAGCTAGTCAGCAAGCTATAAAGCAATCGTGTAGACTCAGTGTAGGTTTTCCCTGCGAATTTCAAAACCTATTGGAATACAGCCACAGAAAGTATTCTACACGGAAACACTGTTAGGGACTGCAGTTGCTTTTATACATATGTATGTGCAACAGCAGAAGTCTGTGCTGCTGCAGCTGCAGATAGACCCTGGCCAAGAAAAAGAAGGGTATTTAGACCCTGTTAAATTACTACGGTCTGCATGTCGAAGTTGGAGAGTGTTACAAGGCAGATAGAGATTTACTGCAGGAACTCTGCAAGCTCCGTCTTCCACAACTGAGAACAAGGGCAAATCAAGGGGAACCAGTACTTGTGGAGACTAAGGTATGTGTAGCACTTAGAGTTTTAACTACAGGAACCTTTCAGAGGTCAACAGGGCATATGTTGGGGATATCACAGGTATCACCAGCCAAGATCCTACATCAATTCCTGAATGCTATGCTACACCATGCCACTGATTACATATAATTTTCCCCATACACCCATGGAAATACAATTATGAGTACACATTTGCAAGAGCAAAACTCTTGAATCCCAACTTGTGATGTGGCTGTCCCACCCCCCAAAACAACAGGAAAATGGCAGTCTGTAGAATGCAAGGAATAACATGTAATTCACCTGTTATGAATGCTTTCCTCACAATTTTCAGAAAATGTGTACACATGTACAACACAAAAGTAAATTGTATATGATTGCTAGGTAACTCTCATTGTGCCCAGCACTCCCCTGGTGGTGTCTATGGGCCATCTTAGAGGGATTTACACCCCTGTGTCATTGACAATATAGTACTTTACACTGCCATGTAGTAAAATAGAAAAGGCTGTAAGGTAACCAGTAGCACTTGTAATGACAGTTAATAAGGCTGTAAAGGTCAATGCATGGCAAAAATGCCAATGCCATGAGTAAAGTATAAGAAGTGCATACAGATAACAGTTTAATTCCTTAATTCACATATTTCATAACGTCAACAAATCTAGCATGTACCTGAAAATACAAGCATACCATAGCAACATCAGAATCCTTCTGTGCAGATAAATCTAACGGAATGTCAATCCTCTGTGTTCTACAAATACGCAAGTCCTCTCGCCTTCAATTTCCCTAGCCACACAGTTACCTTGCTATGGTATACAGTCATGCCTCTGAGCACAGTGAAGATGCAAATGAGGTGTGAACTTATTAGAATTTTTGACTCCCAAACTTTCGTGTAGGAGATGTAAACATAGTTAGGCACCACTTCAGTGTTTGTTGCTAATGGATTGCAACTGCAAATGTTTAGTGGGAGGGAGAATAAGTACACAATTCAGACTCCCTTACCTGCAGTGGGTGTGTCAGCCAAGATACACTTAGAAAGTGTACAGGTAATTGTACCAAGGTTTTAAATGGAAATGAGCAGTACACATTTCTCAGTTTCTCTTCACTAATATCCAAACTCTCCTGCCTTTGTTGAAAACTATATATTATTGCCACTTAATATTCTCATACATTTTAAGGACAATGAAACAAAATGCCTTAAAGACTGCATGTCTGAGATCACTGCTCAGATAAGAGAAGAATGACCACACTACAAAGAAAAGACAGAGCTGCATTGCTGCAAACAGTACTCATAAATGGTTGTCTGATCAGTCATTGCACTAAATCTGTAATTAACACATGTATAAACAACTGATAGTGATGCTTTACCTAGGCTCATGGAGGTCTTGGATAGGTTTAAAGCAAAAACAGGTTTGGACATTAATTCTGACAAATCTGCCTTTGTGCTTTACACAAGGTGGTCTGGAAATGCTTGGATGGATAGTTTGTTTAGATTTGTGAAGTGCACAACCTATTTTTCATACTCAAAACAAATGTTAAGACCCTTTTATCCAGGTATTCTCCCTACTCAAAGGTTCATAGATCTTGGATTTAGCATATACAAATATACAAAAGTACTAAATGGGGTGGATAGCCTCTCTCCACATCAGGGGTGTAGTGGTGATGTCTCTCTTCAAAAAAAATGTTTACATATGTGACTGTGAGTTACAGTTTTTAAACTGGAAGGAAGTTGTGGTAATTGCAGTAATAATAATTATATTATTACTGGTTTTTAACGTTACAGATGCTGTGCTACTTAAGAATTGTTCTTGTTATATCTCAATATGGTTTATGCAATAATGGCTAACAGGATAGGTGTTAAAGGAAAATAGCAGACTATCGAGGGGTATTGTGAATGAAGAGGTCAAAGCTAGAATCAGAGGGACTGCAGCCAACTGGCATAGAGTATCACATGAAGTCTATGACAGAAGAATGCCAAAGAAACTGAAAAGTAAGGTGTACAAGACAGTGGTGCTACTAGTACTACTGTATGGTACAGTAACCTGGGCAGTAAAGTCAGAACAGTTGAAGAAGCTAGAGGTGATGGAAATGAAGTGCCTGAGAAAGGTGACAGGACAGGACACTGTGGGACAGACAAAGAAATGAGGACATAAGAGAAGACGCCAAAGTAGCTCCAATTGCAGAAAACATCAAAGGAACAGATTACGGTGGTTTGGGCATGCGTAGAAAAGCAGAAGACAATCTGGTGAGGAAGATTTGGGACAGACAGGAAAAGGTAAAAGGAAGCAAGGATGTCCAGCAAAGAGGTGGATGGATTGTGTGAAAGAAGATCTGCGACAGTCAGGCATGAGTGTTGAAGAAGGCAGGAGTGTGGCACTGAATAGAGAGAGTTGGTGACAGTTAACACGATACCCCAAACCCATGTAGAAAAATGGGAAAAAGGGAGCTGCTGCCGATGACGATGATGATGAGGAGGAGGAGGAGGGGTATTGTGAGATCAAACACTGCAGGTGGACAGCCTTACCACATCTGTAAAGTCCATTTCATTTAACACCCATCCTGGATGGCATTATTGAGCTTATATAATGGGCCATCTGTGAAATTGTGTTCTAATTACTTTCCACTTTTTATTAGTATATACATAGTTTATATTTCAATGGTGCTATTAAGAAATAGCATGGAATGTTTTATATTTTAATGTAAAATACTTTGGCTGCCTAATGTTTCAAAGTTGCTGTATATAGATGTTCTTGGCTGAATATGTAACTAATCTCTCGACTACATACACACACACACACACACACACACACACACACACACACACACACACACACACACACACACACATACACAAACACACACACACACACACACATACATGCAGATGCACAGACATACAAACACACACATATTCCTAGTAATTATAGCTACCTTATTGACTGTGTACTTATCAGGTATTATATCGTGATCAAATTAATGAATACATTTGTAAATAATAATAGTAATTCACATACAATGCAAAGTATTGCAAATCTCACTCCCCAAACATACACTCGCATGCAATCTCTCTCTCTCTCTCTCTCTTTCTACCTGTCTATCTCACAGATGCAGATTCACTGACACACTTCTCACACTTGCAAATGTGTTCAACAATCACAGCTAATTTCAGGACTGTGTACACCTCATATGTCATATTGCAATCGGATGAATGATGCAATACAGAAATAATAACAGCAATACAGTGCAAAGCATCACAAATCACTGCCCTGCACGCACGCAAACATTAACACACACAAACACTCGTCTCTCATTCTCTCTGTCTGCTTTTCTCAATCACAAACACACACACACATACAGATCATTGTAACTTCTGCAGGTTCTGCAGTTTTCATTCTTCACTTTTTTTCACCCACACTTGCCAAATGCAGATTTTTAAGACCCATGTTTACTGAAGGGAAGGGAAATAGCAAGTCTTTGTAACTAATTCTGCAGATACTTTATTTTATTGCACACTCAGTAACCACAGCATTTCAGACAATTTTCATTTATTTATTTATTTTCGGTCATTTATTTTTCTTTCGTCCTTCTCATTATTTTGCTTTATTGTCATGAAGTGGCAGACTTTTTTTTTAATTTGTTTTACTTGTACATTAATACCTTATTGGGCAGCCCTCATTCTATAACAGATTATTGTTTAATGTTCAGCACATTATCAAACATGGATTAATATCCATTGTTGAAAGTTAAGAGAAAATTTAATGCAACATCAAAAGAGCTTTGTAGACAAATTAAGAAGGTAGAACTATGTGACCTTCTGGCACAGAATTTCTCTGTATGTCAAAACAGCAAGTATTTTATTCTGTACAACTAACAGTGATAGATTTGAGTATGACATTACAGTTGAATTGAGGCTTTGTATATTTTACAGTGTGGCTCCTTGTACCCTAATGGGTTGTGTAATAATCTATGCTAGAAACATTTGATATATAATTATTATTTTTTCTTGTTATCATTAGTTACCTACTCTGAATCTGTTTAATGTCTTGTTCTCTTTATTTGAAATCATTCCCCTTAAAGGATATGAGGCCAAGGTCCAAGGGCTTTACTTATGTTTCAGTGTTATTTTTCTGCATTGCATTATTGCTGTTCCTTGATGTTGTTACTTTAGTATTCTGGTTTCCAGTTTATCATGCTATGTCAGAGTACTGTAACACAATACGAGAAAATTCTTCAGGAGGTAATGATAACCTAAGGGACAATAGTGCCTGATCCATAATTTGAAGCAAGGTGGAGTCTTTAGATTGGCACATTTAGGTGCATACTTGTTGGCATTATTTGTGACTAAAGCAATTTCATCAACGGATGTTTTCAATTTGCTTTTCTAAGAAGAAAAAGCATCTGGTATTTATGGGTACTGTGACTATTGCTGCCTTACCTGTCAAGTTTTATTTATTTTTTTTTTTGTTTGTTTTGTTTCATAATCTGGGTAATGGACTAAAACTAAGCAGACCCATTTCAGCCACAGCTTGCAGAATAAACCAGACAAAAATATATATACATTTATACCATCAAAATGCAGTATGAAACTAACAGAGGTTAATATTTTTTATACAATGCAAAAATAAATACATACAGTGATTGAAGGTTATGATTCCCCATCTAATTCTTTATAGACACCAGAGCTACATGTGTAGGTTCAGGGGTCCTATTGAGGTGGTTTTTACATAGGCTGAAAAAGGTCAACTTGTGGAACAGAAAAGAGGTGGACAATTTAGATCACACTGTCTAGTAGAGAGATTCGGAAGATATGCACATGGTGGGAGATCTTGATGATGAAGTCCATAGCAGAAGAAGGGTTTCTGAACCTATATGAGAAAACTGAGCATATAGAAGGAAGTATTTTCAACTCAGGCAGCTACAGAATATAGCAGCATGGTGGCAAAATAGAGTGTATGTATCCAAAGTGCAGGGTGCAGAGTGGCAGGAAGGGTAGGAAGAGAAGTAGGTTGAGGGAAATATTGCTAGCACCTCATGGAGATAGACCAGAGATTGTCCATTTTGACAGTTTCTTTGGAATAACTTTTGTCAAGCCTTTGCAAAGCATGCTTGAGAGCTGACAGAATGAGTAGATGGTTAGGCTTCTCATCTGTTGCTTCTGACAAGTTTCTGAGGAATTAGACACAGCTGTCAAGCTACAAGCACTGTTTATTTACGCCTTTCAAACCTGGCAGCCAAGTCCAAATAGCATGGAATGTTTTATATTTTAATGTAAAATACTTTGGCTGCCTAATGTTTCAAAGTTGCTGTATATAGATGTTCTTGGCTGAATATGTAACTAATCTCTCGACTACATACACACACACACACACACACACACACACACACACACACACACACACACACACACACACACACACACACATGCAGATGCACAGACATACAAACACACACATATTCCTAGTAATTATAGCTACCTTATTGACTGTGTACTTATCAGGTATTATATCGTGATCAAATTAATGAATACATTTGTAAATAATAATAGTAATTCACATACAATGCAAAGTATTGCATATCTCACCCCCCAAACATACACGCGCATGCAATCTCTCTCTCTCTCTCTTTCTACCTGTCTATCTCACAGATGCAGATTCACTGGCACACTTCTCACACTTGCAAATGTGTTCAACAATCACAGCTAATTTCAGGACAGTGTACACCTCATATGTCATATTGCAATCAGACGAATGATGAAATACAGAAATAATAACAGCAATACAGTGCAAAGCATCACAAATCACTGCCCTGCACGCACACAAACATTAACACACACAAACACTCGTCTCTCATTCTCTCTGTCTGCTTTTCTCAATCACAAACACACACACACACACACACACACACACACACACACAAACATACAGATCATTGTAACTTCTGCAGGTGCTGCAGTTGTTTTCATTCTTCACTTTTTTTTCACCCACACTTGCCAAATGCAGATTTTTAAGACCCATGTTTACTGAAGGGAAGGGAAATAGCAAGTCTTTGTAACTAATTCTGCAGATACTTTATTTTATTGCACACTCAGTAACCACAGCATTTCAGACAATTTTCATTTATTTATTTATTTTCGGTCATTTATTTTTCTTTCGTCCTTCTCATTATTTTGCTTTATTGTCATGAAGTGGCAGACTTTTTTTTTAATTGGTTTTACTTGTACATTAATACCTTATTGGGCAGCCCTCATTCTATAACAAGTTATTGTTTAATGTTCAGCACATTATCAAACATGGATTAATATCCATTGTTGAAAGTTAAGAGAAAATTTAATGCAACATCAAAAGAGCTTTGTAGACAAATTAAGAAGGTAGAACTATGTGACCTTCTGGCACAGAATTTCTCTGTATGTCAAAACAGCAAGTATTTTATTCTGTACAACTAACAGTGATAGATTTGAGTATGACATTACAGTTGAATTGAGGCTTTGTATATTTTACAGTGTGGCTCCTTGTACCCTAATGGGTTGTGTAATAATCTATGCTAGAAACATTTGATATATAATTATTATTTTTGTCTTGTTATCAGTAGTTACCTACTCTGAATCTGTTTAATGTCTTGTTCTCTTTATTTGAAATCATTCCCCTTAAAGCATATGAGGCCAAGGTCCAAGGGCTTTACTTATGTTTCAGTGTTAGTTTTCTGCATTGCATTATTGCTGTTCCTTGATGTTGTTACTATACTATTCTGGTTTCCAGTTTATAATGCTATGTCAGAGTACTGCAACACAATACGAGAAAATTCTTCAGGAGGTAATGATAACCTAAGGGACAATAGTGCCTGATCCATAATTTGAAGCAATGTGGAGTCTTTAGATTGGTGCATTTGGGTGCATACTTGCTGGCATTATATGTGACTAAAGCTCTTTCATCAACAGATGTTTTCAATTTGCTTTTCTAGGAAGAAAAAGCATCTGGTATTTATGGGTACTGTGACTATTGCTGCCTTACCTGTCGAGTTTTATTTACTTATTTTTTTATTTGTTTTGTTTCATAATCTGGGTAATGGACTAAAACTAAGCAGACCCATTTCAGCCACAGCTTGCAGAATACACCAGACAAAAATATATATACATTTATACCATCAAAATGCAGTATGAAACTATCAGAGGTTAATATTTTTTATACAATGCAAAAATAAATACATACACTGATTGAAGGTTATGATTCCCCATCTAATTCTTTATACACACCAGAGCTACATGTGTAGGTTCAGGGGTCCTATTGAGGTGTTTTTTACATAGGTTGAAAAAGGTCAACTTGTGGAACAGAAAAGAGGTGGACAATTTAGATCACACTGTCTAGTAGAGAGATTCGGAAGATATGCACATGGTGGGGGATCTTGATGATGAAGTCCATAGCAGAAGAAGGGTTTCTGAACCTATATGAGAAAACTGAGCATATAGAAGGAAGTATTTTCAACTCAGGCAGCTACAGAATATAGCAGCATGGTGGCAAAATAGAGTGTATGTATCCAAAGTGCAGGGTGCAGAGTGGCAGGAAGGGTAGGAAGAGAAGTAGGTTGAGGGAAATATTGCTAGCACCTCATGGAGATAGACCAGAGATTGTCCATTTTGACAATTTCTTTGGAATAACTTTTGTCAAGCCTTTGCAAAGCATGCTTCAGAGCTGACAGAATGAGTAGATGGTTAGGCTTCTCATCTGTTGCTTCTGACAAGTTTCTGAGGAATTAGACACAGCTGTCAAGCTACAAGCACTGTTTATTTACGCCTTTCAAACCTGGCAGCCAAGTCCACATGCTGAAGACGTGGATATGTGAAGCAGAATTATGTGCACCTACTTTGTTTCTATCCTGCAGCTTCAGAGACATTGGGGGTCTCTTTATACAGTGCTGAATGAGATTTTGGGGGAATCTTTCTAACTGGGTCTCAGGTTGATCTGGTTGGGTGAAGCTGGTCTAGTAAAAGCAGGAAAGGCATGGCTCATCTCCAATGAAACAGTCATAAAATCTTATGTTATCTAAAACTGGGAACTTTACATGAGATCTCAAGAAGACTGTGACTGATTTTGAAAGCAAGATTGTATTGATGAGGCACAGTTGTCAGCTAAATACAAAAAGAAGTACTGTATAATCTCTACCTTCACGCACATAACTAATATGTGCTCTGATATGAGTATAGATCTGTTATTTATTTATTTATTTATTTTTAGTTTGTTGGTTTCCAAACGTGAGGTTTGTTTGATGTCATAGGTGGGGGTGTTTTTTTTATGGTGCTATTCTAGTGGTTTGGATGGCGACATAATATTATTGTTCTGTTACAAGTTTACTGCCATGTCTATTTTAGCGTGTTTGATTTTGTATCAGGGTCATTGATCTGTGTCATGTTCCATCTGTATGCAATAATATCCACATGAGATATTATGACTTATGTCTGTTTTTGACCTAGGATCTGTGACATATAAAATGTAATTAATCTTTTTATGTAGAATATGAACAAGCGGGATATACAAAATTGATACAGTATAATGTTCATTTTGGCTTTCTTACTCATGCATCAAATGTACAGAAAGATGAATTATGTGTTATGTATAAAGCCTGCATAAATTAGAAACTCTGACGTTTGGCAAAAGTCATATAGACAGATTCTAAATGTGTCCCCTTCACAACTATCTGCTTCCACATTTCTTAGTTCATATAATGATGCACTTTGTGTGGAAGATGATTGCTACCAACACACTGTCGACATGCTAATACAAAGAGTTTGCCCTGTTCCTTTGGAATTTTTGTCTGTGTTTGCTAAGAAGCCGAAGTCAGATTTCTTCCAGGACTTTTCACTGGTGGCCCCTCCTTTGCATGTTAAGAATGAAAACATAGTTGGGCTGCTCAGTGCAACATTTTCTTTGTCCTAGGAGGTGTCTTAATTCATAGATAAGTCAAAAAAGTGTGCAGGCCTGGATCGATCAACTTTGGATTTACTTATTAGAAATGCTATTTTTCTGCATCGGAACAGCAACAATCTGATTCTTTTGTCCATAAAAAAGCAAACTGTTTCGGCAAGGCACCCTGTCATTTTCATTTTCCATGGAAAACATCCTAAGGCCAATTCCTTTGTCATTTCTTCTGCAAATTATTAAATCCAAAACAATGTAAAACATGTTCTGGGAATAAGAAACAGCTACTGTGAATGTTAAGCCATACTGCAAAGAGGCCAAGACCTCATGGCAACCTTTTCCAATTCAGTGCCAGCTCCAGTGCGGTCATTTTCCACAGTCAGTAGAATCACCGCATTGGCCTTTCCCACCAGCCATGTTCTAGGCTAGTGAAGTATTCCATGTGTGCAGCTAATGCTAATTAGCCATGTGATTTCCCCTGGAAAAACCTGTGGTAGGTAATTTACTCTGCTGAGTGATTCAGAGAATAACTTGGTTGCATAAATTATCACAACCAGACATGCTAATTAACATGGCCAAAATGCTGCTGTCTTCCATTCAAGTCAATGGGAGAGATAATATTACAGGTAAATTTAGCAAAGTTCAGTGGTGATGTCATGGTGGGGTGAATGTTGTGTGAGTGTCTGCCTGAGTAGTTACAGTAGGAGGTTAGGTAGGGATCATGAATATAAATATGTGTCTGTATATGGATGGGTAGGTTACTGTGTGTGTGCTTTGAATTCATTTGAGTGTGTGAGGGATGTTGTTTTCTGTGTGTGTGTGTGTGTGTGTGTGTGTGTGTGTGTGTGTGTGTGTGTGTGTGTGTGTGTGCAGGTGTCTCTAAGAGAAAGAGTAGTAAGAGTAGTAATTACCATCGCAAAGTACCTTCAGACCACTGGGAGCAATCAAGGGTGATTGAGAAACGTGCAGATTAGCTGATAATGAGGTCTTCCTCACTGTGATTAGACATGTCCATGAATCATACTTTACATGGCCACAGGACCTTTTTTTTCTGAATCCAGCCATGGTTTCCTCTCACTAGATTGAGGAGTATGTTTAACATGCATTAATATTTTAGGCCATTGTGATCTCTTAGACTTTATGCTAATTTGCATTTTATATTCTCTTCTGAATGTAACATTGTATAAAATAGTTACCAATAATTAGTACACTTGTAAGGCTAAATATAATCTCACTGTTAGAGAATCCAGTTTTTCCAAAGTTGGTAGACTGCACCTATCTTGAAGAAATGAGTTGGATTTTCTTTTCTGGAGTGAAGTCTTATCTTGTTAAGATACACATACCCTCCTTTACTACCTTTAGCAGTGTGGCAAAGTTGCTTTTACAGAATAAAAAAAAATAGCTCCCTTTATACAAGTTGTGTATAATCTGCAGGGCATTTATAATAACCATTCCAGACATCATCACTACAGAGCAGTGGAATGTGAGGCTATTCCTCTTCCTGATTTTCTGTAAGGTTTGCCAAATTAATTGCCGTAACCTACTGCATGCTCAGCCACTCTGAATAGGCAGCACTACTTTTTTGGTTGGGGTGCTTAAAGAATTATGGAGGATGCATTTGTTTTCCATCACTGGATGTTGCACATGATTTAGCACAGACACTTAAGAACTGGTAAGCATTCTCATCTGAAAGATCTAATGGGAGGCCATTCCCTCTACATTTAAAGCAAGCTCCAGTCTAGCACAACCCATACTTGTTGGGAAAAAACAAAGATTTCATTCCCACTTTTTCATAGTTTTCTCAAAATACTGGAGACTTTTCCCTCATATTTACTGAGAGTGTCTTCAACTGTAGTGTAAATAATGGTGAATTCAGAAAGATCAATGTTTATATCCATACTTCCAATCTTACTACATTATGTTGGTTATGCTCAGTCAACATGATACATACCAACAAGAATTTTAAAGCCTGACAGAAGCAGCGGAGGTTGTGCTAGTTTTTTTCTGAGATTTGACTATTTCTAGTATCACATACTTTTGTTTGATATGTTGTTGGCACCATGAGTGTTTGCCAAATGCTTAACAGTGATGTAACTTCTCAGAAGATGTGGAATCACCTGACATTTCTTCATTTGAATGTGAGGTTGCTAAGCATCATCTCCCTAAGATTCTTATTCTTGAATCATTCTTAGTCTCAGTTTGTTTGTTTGTCTTTTCGGCTTTTCCCAGTTAGGGGTCGCCACAGCGGAACTCCGGTCCGCTAATGATTGGCAGTAGATTTTTATGGTGCTGAGTTGCCAGCCCAATTCCCAACCTTCAGCGAAGGCACGCCCATTCACGCATATCTTTCGGAGGCCACTCGACCGCAGGGAGGACATGCAGACTCCACACAGAAGGCACTCCAGCCAAAAATTGAACAGGAGAACGTCTTGCTGTGAGGCAACAACACTACCGCTGTACCACCGTGGCTTATCATTCTTAGTCTTAGTCTTGTATATAATTGTTATACAGTCTATCATCTGGAAAAGAAAAATTTGCTAATTGTTCTGGTTCAGGGGCTGTTTTTTTGCATGATTTTGGCCCTTTCTGCTGAAGTTGTGCTAGTTGGAACTTATCTCCTGCCATAATGATTTTCTCTGTCTGTGATGCAGGCTCACACAGATGCATTGTCTTTCTGGTATGGACAACAGCTTGTATATTTATGGCCTTTTATTCTGACATATGGGTCCTACCATTGTTCATAACCTGAGAGTGGTTGCAGATTTATAAAGATTTGTCTGATCTGTTTGAATCAGACTTCTCCAGTTTCTGCTATGGTAGTCAGCCATAATCCTGGTATTGGTTGTCCCATTATCTTTCCATGTTTAAAGCAAAACGTTTGAATATTTTGCTAGAGGGTTGAGGAGTACACAAGAGTTCTGAGCTCAAAAATGATGGAGTCTGTTTGAACAGTCTACATATCAGTTCTTGACAGTAGAGGGTCATACGTTATGTGCTGCAAGCCCTTAGAAGACAGCTTGTTTTCAGGACTACTACTGATTACATCAAACAGTTAATATTCTATGTACATAGAGAAACACAGAAGGGCCAGGAACTGCTGTATGTGAAAGGAAGCATGTAAGGTCCAGGATTGTATTCTTGCCCACAAGATTTTGGTTGTAGTTGACTAAGTCTCAGATGTGTAGAACTGGGTAGAATTAGCTTGGATGGAGTCTAGATCTGTTTGTGGATGTGATGATTCACCCAACCACTGTTTAGTCTCTTGTTTTCTGGGATGACTCAGCAATACATTCCATCTCAAGAAGAAATGCATGTTCCCGCAGATGTTCTGCTTCTTGCGGCAGGAGGGTGCTAATTATGTGACAGGTGTATTCTCCATGGAATATGTTTGCTTATACATACCTAATACTTCATGTTACTTTATTGGCTTTTTTGAACATTCAACATGGATAACCCAGGATGATTCTTGTCTGACTTGAGTTGCCTTGAAGAGTATGATTTTGATGCTAGCAATTTCTCATCTGGTATTATGGAGTGTCTTCCAATTTCACCTTTTTCCCCATCCCCGTCCTTTGAGGACTGCATCTCAGATCCATAACTAGAGTAGGGCAAAGTGATTGGTTTCCTTATGAGGAAGTCAATGCAGTACTGGCTTTACTTTTTGAAGCCCCCAAGAATATCATGGCTTCATGGGTGAAAGGCTGTGGCACTCCACATGTGTCAGTTTAATTGCAATAAGCTACTTGTAACATTTGTATGCTTGCTACATTTGTAGTAAGCAGCTTCCTAAACTTTCAGAGCAGAAGAACTGCACAAGGTGCCAGGTAACCCAACTTTGGTTCTGATAAATATGCACCCTACTTCCTGATTTATAGAGTACATCTGATCTTTCCTGTGAGTATTCTGGAAAGTAAACAAAAGCACTTTATCTTCTGATCATGTTTCCTTTTAGTCTCTAGGAGTGTTTGTTTTGCCTCAGACCCAAAACTGAATTGGTATGAGCTACTTAGCTTCTGAAGTACATTCTGATTTGTCAAAATTTCATGAATAGATGCCCTCCTTGCTTAAGTTTCCTTATTTTAGTTTTGTCTTCTTCTTCCCTGCCGAGTTATAAATTGTTTGAGATTCTGCTGTATTGCTTTGAAGGACCTGTAGGAGGTTGTCACAAGCTAAGACCGATGAGTTCCATATCTCTTTATAGCAGGATTCTTAAACATGTCTCTTGTTATCTCCACCATCCATTTCTATGACAATGCTGCGCCACCTCTGTATGTTCCAGCAGATCTGAGGCTGACTGCTTTGCTTGGTAAGACTGGGGTAAGGAGTGAGATTTATACCTGATAAAATCATTGTATTTCTTTGCTTGACACAACAACCTTCTGATCTGTTTTGAAGAACGAACTGGATGTGAAAGTAATAAAATGTCTATTAACGGAGGCATAGGGGATGTTCTGTGACGTAAAGAGGTTTGTATTTCCTGTAGACATGCGAAAGACCTTCCAAACAGTGTTTCCTAACTTACTGTAACCTAATGTGAAGTCCTAGCCCCTCTGAGTAGCTTATATTTCTATAGGGGGTACATTCTAGTCAGAAAATAATTTAGAGGATTATGTTTTGTTGAATTGCAATTCATTCACTGTGTGTGGTCCCCTGTTGCACTGTTCAGTCATGTCTAATTTTGTTTATAAGACTTGTAGTACTCATCTGATCACACTGTATGCAAGACTGTAAAAATGATACCTTTCTGTATTTTATATACACGCACACACATACACATGCGTATGTGTGAATGTATGTGTATATGTATGTATATATATATACATATATATATGTGTGTGTGTGTGTGTGTATATATATATATATATATATATATATATATATATATATATATATATATATATATATATACGCACACATGCATATAGTGAAATTTCGTTGGCACAGAATTAATATAATACATTTGAATCCTATTTAGTCTTTTGCTAAATGCTGCAAGAAAACTAATTACTGCCACCCCCACACCCCAAGTTGTAGGTCCCAAGGTAACATCTGTTTCTCTGATTTATTGTATTATGATTCACTGAGCAAGTGTTTCATATTTCAGTAATTTTTCCTGTGTGATTTAAGGATATAATTTTATAAATGAACTGCTGATATCTCTGATATTGCATCAAGGTTTTCTTTATTGCATCCTTGAATGTTTCTCCTCAGAAATTTGTTTTTTGTTCTAATACTTGTTTTCTTCTGCTGCGATTAGGGCGATCCAGGTTTATTATTACAGCCTTTCTCTTCATAGCTTAACCTGTAATATAGTCAGTTGAAACTAGAAGAGAAGAAAGCTGAGAGATGAGGCCTGTTTCTGGTTTCACTCTAGCTAAGCTGTTTACTAAATTTCAGTTGTCAGAGAGGGAAAAATAGAAAGCCTGCTACCTGTATTAGTCTGAGGTTCCCTAGAGGACAGTTCACAGCTAGGCTACATTTCTTATCAGTGTTAACAACTTGTGCAAAGTGCCTTATTCTCAGCCTGCCATGTCTTTTGATGACAAGCACGCTATGGGACTTCAAGTTTCCAACACTATTAGCAGACAGGAAGCAAATTAGTTGTTATGGAGTGATAGAAAGACAGATGGACAACAGGCAAGCAAATTAAAGGTTATGTTCAAAGATGCACTTAGGAATTCTAAATCCTTTCTGAAACCAGCTACAAGCTATCTTTAATTTGACAGTACAACCCTGGTACTTTATTTGTAGTATGCTAGCCTAGTGGAATAGTATTTCTTGTTACAAGTGTCTAGTGTATGCTTTCTGAACAGCTTATATGATATTTCAGTTTTAAATTCATTTGCATGTTAAATTCATTCAGATCATTTTATTCAGACCTCACAGTGTAGCTCACGGCGAAGAATTACACCCACTACATTGCCACTGGCTATTGAAATAACTAGTAAAATGCTGTGATTTTTTTTTGGCACTGTTATTCACCTTATTTCAGTATAAGGAAATTGCAGATTTACTCATAGATTTCATAGATTGGTCGATCCTGGGGGGGGGGGGGGGGGGGCATTCTAAGCCTAGCCAAGTTTTCCCAAAAGATAATGATGTCCTGTATCCGAATAGGACATTGAGAGCCAGAAATTTATAAGCTCCTTCTTTGCATGAGGGACATGGGTGCCAGGCCTGCTGTGAATTTCCTATTCCCCATCCACTGGTCTAGGTCATGCTTAAACTAGATGAACTCAGCTTCACATGGATGGGAAACCTGTTCCGTAGAATGGGTAGTCTCTGGGACACATATATGTGTGTCCAACATGTTCTGTTTAAGTCACAGACAAAATTCAGGTCCCTAGACCTTGTATTTCTGGTACTCTTTGACTTACGAATATGTTTGAGATTAATAATTCTGGCTGGAGGTCAAATGGATGTTGAAGATTCTTCAGCAGCTGTCAGAATGCAATAGGAGTTGTGTTTGATACTCTTGACAATACTTATTTTTTTCAACAAACGATTAAAATGAAAATGCAAGAAAGACATGGACACAATAACTAGCGCTGTCATCCACTTTAATTAGCTGTGAACTTCTTCAGAAAAATCACCATCCACCCAAACACTTCTTTTATAATCAATTGATGGTCGCATGTTTGATTACATCATAAGTCTCTAAAAGACTTTCCCATAAAACCAATAAAGTAACATTCAAAAGTATAAAACATTTTTTGTATGTAAAAAATAAAAATAAATATCAATCTTTTTATAATAGATATATGTATATATGAATATATCAAAGAAATTATTATTTCAACAAAATTAACATTGTGTTTTTTGTTGAAATAATAATTTCTTTGATATATTCATATATACATATATTTATTATAAAAAGATTGATATTTATTTTTATTTTTATCTTTTACATACAAAAAATTGTTTTATACTTATTTTTTTTCACTAAACGTGTGTATTGATTAGCATACAGCTGTGCAACTTTTCAATTGCAAGAAATTATGTGAACCGTACATCATACCAGCTGCTATATTAATGATGCCAGTACTGAACTTAGTATATAATTTTGAAACTTCAAGTACGTGGACTTTATACATCAGTACCTTATTTTATGGAGTAGTATAAAATGTGATTTAGCAGTAAAAGTTGGCTCCAGGTGACAAAATAATTTTTCTCATATCTGTAAAGGTTCCTTCAAGTTACCGCTAGATTAAATAAAAGGGAACATTTCCCATAGTTGGTTAAATATGCAAAGTGCAAATAAGTGTCTTAGAAATGAATGCAGTAGCCAGGTGTGAAATTACTGTGTGCACAGTGTGCCATTTCATATTCTGTTTGGAAATAACACCAAATATGTCATTTAATGTGTATGCAGAGATCGTTATGTAAGGAGACGCACACAAACACCAAAGAATAATTGTAAATATTTTTGAACATATTTAAACAGTCGAATGTTGCCCCCTGCACAGCATTGCAAAGATCTCCTAAAATTTTGAAGAATTTTTCGAAGACTGAATCTCAGAGAAGGAATTACTTTCAGTGTACTTTATGAATCTGATAATGAAATATACCGTCAACTATTATACCATACTATGTCAGGAGTTACAAAAATACAATCAGCCAATGAAATATCTTTAAAATTCAGCTGTTTTGGCAGGTTAGTATGACATAACTCTAAGTTCAGCTGCATAACCATTGAAGCATAACAGGAAAAGACAGTGAAAAAGTTAAATTAATGTACAGTAAAACCTGAATGCCTGAAAATAAACAGAACCAGTCTTATGAAAACAGAGTCTCTAAACTATTGTTAGATTGTTCAACTTTACCACTACAAAAGGACAATAAAAATTGCTTATAAAATGAACTAAAATGGGAAAACAGGGCCCACTGATCAATAATGGGAGATGGATAATAACCTATTTTACCAGGAATAGCCTGCATTTCTCTACTCAGGGCTTCTGCATATTGGCTAACATATCTTTCTCCCCTAATAATACCTGTTTTGTTGAGGTCTATATCTTGGACATATCATCCTCGCAGATTTCAAAATGGATTATGTTAAGGTGTCAATACTCAAAGCTAGGTATCTGAACAAAAAACTTATTTTCCCGATCTTGAGACCTTCCTGACCCTTAAATGTGTACATATACACACAGTTTCTGAAATATGTTTATTTATGTGCTGATAGCCCTGTCTCCATAACAGGGTACTGTGCCTTTCACTCATTCAGAAAATTTGGAAAAGCAGGGAGCATTTTCCACTCATTCTTTACCTTGCACCATATATGCATCATGATACCTATTTGAAACTCCTGCACATCTTACAGTAAATTAATCTAAGTACCACATTATTGCAAACACCAGATCTCCCATTCAGTGTCTTCTGATGACAGTGGTAACCACTTCGATAAGTTGAATTATTTATCTATTAGTCCCATTACTCATATTCTGGGTTCCCTTAACAAACCATCTATCAACTGGAAATTTTAAACAGCAGATACTAAACATGTGTGGTAGTTCCTGGATTTTATGAGTACTTACTTTGTAGATCAAGTAGACCACATTTGCACAAGAGGTGGCAACATACTTGACCTAGCCCTAACAAATGTTTGCTTGCACTACTGCTAATGTCATTCCCCCCTTGACCAGTTATAGCAGCCAAACTGTCATTTTGTCAGTTAAAACTAGCAATATCATGCCCAGTAACTGTACCATTTTCAGAGATAACTGCAGTCAGCCTAATATTCCTGAGGGCCTTAAGACATTCAGGAGCATGCCCCTCTGCTGACTCCACCACTAAGGCTGTAGCATATACCTATGACTTCTGTGCTCATCAAAACCAATGTGTAAAGACTCCATCCCTAATTTGCATACAGACAATGAGAAGTTTAAAAATAAATCCCTGTGGTTGACTTCTGAAATATGGTCTGTAAGAGTAAAAAAAAATACATCATATTAAGGAGTCTCCACCTCCCGAAAGAAGAAGGAACTATGGCAGATAAGCAAAGAAGTCAAGTGCACTATGAGGAAGTCTAAAACAGGATTTGGACTGAAAGCAGCCACCTATTTCAAAGATTACCAGAATGCCTTTATTAGCTGTATTAGGAGTAAAAGAAGTAATACCTAGAACTGCCCTAAGCTATCAGTGAATGGTACTGCCTTTTCTGATATTAAAGCCATAGCCAGTGTCTTATCTAACAAATTAATTTACTGTTTCACTGCGCCTCCTCACTCCTGTATTTGCTCTTTTGTATCACCAAATTCCCCTATCTCCCAATCACTGTGAACCAATTCCTAAAAGCTCTATCCAAAATCAAAAGCAATATGTCTATAGCCCAGGCAATTTACCAGCCTCTCTCCTAGTTAGTACAATGTACAGCATTACTGACCCCCCTTCTATACCTTTAAAAGCTTAGTCTCTACAGGGGGTAACTGACCTCTGGAGAATGGTCATTGTTGTGCTTCACTACAAGGGTGACTCCACTACATACTTTGCCAACAGATGGCCTGTTAGCCTCACCAACATCATCTGTGGAATCCTGAAACATATCTTGGTCAAATTCATAAACAATGAAATTGGTGACCTACAGTCCATCACCCATAATCAGCCTGGCTTCATGAAAGTTAGATCTTGTTTCCTTAATCTGCTTAAATGTTTTGAAACTGTAACAAATGGCCAAAGACAAAGGCCATTCTGTTCATACTACTTATATTGACCTTATGAAAGCCTTTAGTATGCTTCCTTGTGCTGCCATTATTGACGGACTAGTCTAATCATAAAACCCTTCTATGCCTCCTGTTAGGTTACGTGTTGGTTTTCTGATGAAACACATGCAAGTAAGGGTTGGTGGTAACTTCTTATCTAATGACACATCACTAGTGTAGTAGTGGTTTCCCTCAAGACTATGTCCTGGGTTCTGTACTCTTCAGCATTTACTTTTACAATAGCACTGACTATTCTGCCCATGATTTTAAGCTTGATGCCCAAAATATAGTATAGTTGCCTTTGAGAAATAAATCTATCCTACTGATTACTCCATAAACATAACTCCACATATGATTGACAGGGTCACTAGAAATCTAGGTATCTTTATTAACAATGATGTGAACAATGATAGTGTGTGGTATTTGTATCGGTTTCATTCACATCAAGTAAGCTTTATGTATGTTGACCCTGTGCCCTTTAACAAATACATATGTAATGTCAGTTGCTGGTGTTTTGGTATATATAACACATTTTGGCATACTGGTTAATTCAATGAATGTTTACAAAGTGATGGTTTTATATTGTGCTTATCACTGTAGTGTTATATTGTTATAAGTTCTGTATATATCTCTATACAATTTATTACTGTGATTTTCTTACAGTATACCTCCTGCTAATCTTGTGTTGAACTTACATTCATAAGTCTTCTTATCTGTCTACTCTTACAGTAACCAATATTCTTACCATGGTCCTTCGTCCATCTCTAGAAATAAGTATTACATTTTTTATCTCAATATAATATTACCCTTTGTAGTGTTTTCCTATTTCTTTCCTTTCAGAGTCTATGGCCACTACATCCAGTCCTGACCCTGATTTTTCATGAGTTTTGCCAAAAGACTCATCTCCCCAAAGTTTACTTTGAGAACTCTTTCATTGTGCAGTGTAAACAAGTTTAACGTGAAGAGCCTTGCTGTGCTTTAACTTTAACTAGTCAAATACGTGCCTGCCCTCTGCTGTAAAGTGGTTGTGATATTCCCTCTAAAGGAGTAGTCCTTGTACACTAAAGACCACTTACTAAGTTGGCCATTATCTCTTCTCGACCAATAGATTACAGTGTATATGCCAATGACTTAGTCTCCCTAGCTTCCTGATTTCTTTATTCAGTAAATGAAAAAAAACTATTCTTCTTTGTGCCTCCTTGGTAATTTCTTTGTACTGGTATACTGGCTATAAACTGATTACCCTCTGTAGTAATTGACCTACGGTTGGAAAGCCTGCTATGCGCAGCCTCACTACACTCTCCTTTGCTTTATGACTCTACCCCTAATTCCCACCCACTCCTTCTTACTATACCATTATATCTGATGTTGTCCTTTTCATTCATTCCTCAACTGTTGGGTTTGGATCTGAGACTCAGATATGAATCAGCCGCTTCTACCAGATCATCGGATCCAAGAACTCTTGAGCTCCTGCCTTTATCCATAATGCTCTGCCATCCTAACATACCTCAGATTTTGTTTGTCACCATCAGCTTCAGATGCACATCCCTTTTCTCTTGCATGTTTGATTGGAGTTTTTCAGAGTTTTTCATTACCTGTTTGGTCATGAGTTAGTTTATTGTTCTAACCTTTGGAATTTACTGTTTTCCTTCTCCCTCCTATAATCTTTAAGCTGAATATAGCTGTTTTCTGATCCTTTTTGGCTACCATTTTTTGGTATGCTTCCCATTACCATTGTTGGCATTCCTTCTTTACTGTTCGGAGTATTTCTTTCTACCATTGTTGATCGTTTTTCTTTCTTTGAATCTGTATTAACATTTTATTTTTTCTGTTAAAAAACAACTTTTCTATAATTAGAGTTTGTTAGAATTTTTCTACATAGTGTCTTAACTCTGTATTGCTGTTGTGGTATTTTACCATTGCTCCCACCATTCCTAAATCTCAGCAACAACCTTACTACTGTCATACAAACACTCCTGTTTTTTTCCTATTTCCCAACTTCCATCTGACATTTAGGATCATTCCCAATGAGCTCCCATACTGCTCTGCAGTATATTCATTCATACTCCAACCCCTCCCTAACAGTACTTATTATTCTACATTTCAACTTCTACTTTCCCTAAATAAATCCTCACTACTTCCTCATTTAATTATATGTTCATATTCTGTCCTTTGAAACCATTCTACTTATCGCATTTCAGAAACAAAACAGAAGTTACCAGGACAACCAAACTCTCTTTCTTCATAGAAAATATATCCTTCCTACCTTCTACCAGCTTTCAGACTCCACCACTACTAAGTATCCTACAGCCCTGCAACTTTTGCATTTGTCTTGATTCCTACTTTCTTACTGCTGTCATCAATAAAATACAGATCCCTTTACTTAATCATGCCACTCCTCAGGTTATCCTCTATTTTTCTCCTCCTACTGAGCCATCTCTCATACTACCATGACTCAATAGTATCTCTCAACATCTCTCCAGCTGTAGTCCAACCACCTATCAATACTTCATACCTAAACTTTCCACGCATTGCACCAAACTGCTTTAACGATGTCCATCACCTTTACCTCAAATATAGACTGATTAACTCCATTTCATCTTAAATCAAAATAAAATTAAGTGGAAAATATTCTCCAGAAAGCAAGAATCAATAGTATCCCTGTAAACTAAAATCATCCTAGAAGGAGACATTCACCCTAATTCTAGCCCCACGTATCACAACCACCATCAAGACAATTCTCTTCCAATCACTGCTCTAATCCCACAACAATCAGCCCTCCAACCCCAGTGATCTAACTTTTTCCACTTTAAATATTAGAAGCATAAAAAATAAAATTACTGAACTATATCACTGGATTAACCAACACTGGGCTGATATTGTTACCGTACCTGAAACTTGGGCTAAACCATGCATTAATAAATCTGAAATTCACCCCCAAGCTATAATATCATCCATAATGACTGTATAAAGAGGAAAAGTGGTGGCATTGCTTTAACATTTCCCAACAACTACCACATTTCCCCCCTACAACAAACCAGTACAAAAACTTAGTCTAGCAGAGCTTCTTATTACTTTCCTGGGGAAAAAAAAATATATATATATATATATAAAACTATCCTGTACATCCCTCCTGGTGACAAAACAGCTAGAAGATATCTTACATTGGATGTCTATAACAATTACATAGTAAAAAATACTATTAAGTGATGTCAATATCAATTGGGTGGACACAAACTTTAACTCCCCTACACCGAGCATGAAACTATATGGTTTGCCAGAACTAATAAATTGCCCCACATATTATGACAATACATCAAATTCCTTATTAGACTGGATCCATGTATTAGACTCTAGCAAATTCACCACCACAGGTGCAATGTCAGACTCTCAGCAACCATTTTCCAATCAGTACAACCAGACTTCTCACACATCCACTTAAACAGCATGTTTATAAAACCACATGCAACCTGTCCAAGTTTAACCTAGAAATATTCATTACTACCCTATCAGCTATTAACTAGAACATCCTAAAAACCCTTCCGATAGATGATGCTGTAAATATATTCAATACAGCTTTTCTAAATATCCTAAATAGCCATACACCTCCTAGAAGGAAGAATTTGCCAAAATATTTCTAAGTTTTGCAAAGGTTTTATGTGTTGCTAGCATTTCTCAGGGTTAGTGAAGTTATTTACAAGGATTCTTGATATCTCTGTCTCCATTTTATTTTTCCCACCCACTCACCCAACCATTGTTGTATATTTAAAACTTGGTGACTTTTGAGTTGCTCACCTCTACTATAATCTGATATTGGACACTCCTCCCATTCCCATCGCATCAGCTCATTCTAACGAATACAGTAAGATCATTTGAGAAGGTCCACCCCTTTAGTTTCTTAACCATGAATTATCTTCTGTTTCCTCCCTTTCTACTTAACTTAAAATAATTGCACTTTATTCAGCTGCTTTTGCTGTATTTGTGTCTCTTCATACTTTATTACTTTATTTTGCTTTTGCTGCTGGTTCTTTAAAGTGTTCAATTGCATTTATTCTGCTGCATTTACTTTACTGCTTATTAGTAGCCTGATTAAATTGTAATTGTTATTCTAAGCCTCTTAGTTTCGGTTTAAGGACTTGGATTTCAGGACAGTTATTTTACATTAAGAAGGTCTGTGGTCTACATTCTCATGGGAGGAAAGAGTAGCCTCTGCCCTTCTTAGCTGGGAATTGATGGGTGAAGGCTTATTGTGCCTTTTGTTCTAAGTGTCTTTGTTCCAGTTTAAGCACTTGGGTTCCAGACCAGTTATTTTACATTAGGAAGATTTGCGGTCTAAACTCTTGTGTAAAGAGAGGATAGCCTACACCCTTCTAAGCTGGGAATTGCTGCTTGAAGGCTTGTTGTGTCCATTATTCTGAAAGTGTCTTAGTTCTGGTTTAAGCACTTGGGCTGCAAACCAGTTATTTTACATTAGGAAGGTTTGTGGTCTAGACTGTTGTGGTAGGAGAATGTGGCCTACACCCTTCTAAGCTGGGAATTGTTGGTGAAGGCTTATTGTGCCTGTTATTCTAAGTGACTTGGTTCTGGTTTAAGGTCATGGGTTCCAGACCAGTTATTTCACACTAGGAAGGTTTGTGGTCTACACTCTGGGATTATTCTACTGAATTACCACTTTTTTAAACTGTTTTTTTTTTTTTGCTGTTCTGACTGCAATTTTCTGCACTTTGAATTTCTAGTATTTCTGCATTTTATGGCATAGGCTAGATTCAGGCTTGCTAAATCTAGACTGTTTGGTATCATTCAAACACTAAAACCAGCTGAAAAATAAGTATTTTTAAAGCCTACACTGTACTTTGAGAACAGTTTTCTAGTGAATTGCTGCTTTATTTAAGCTGTTTTTGCTTTTGTGACTGTGATTTTATGCACTTTGAATTTCTAGTACTTCTGCATTTTATAGCACAGGCTAGATTCAGACTTGCTGAATGTAGACTGTTTGGTATCATTTGAGCACTAAAACCAACTCTTCACTGAGATACTGAAAGATCTGAGACATCTGTTGCATCCACCAGCTATAAGTGCCTGCTTTTTCTCTTATATTGCACTTTTAATTTGTATTTGCATTCTATTGTCTGTTTGAATTGTCTGAACTTTTTATTGCCACATTTTACTGTGTACTACACTAGTTCAGCTGTAGCATAGCCTAGTTCCAGGTCTGCTGTTTCTGGGTCTGTTTTGTAACTTCTGAGCATCAAATTCAAGGCATCTTTGTTGGAGAAGGCCCTTCTGCACCCTTGTGAGAGTAGAGTGCTGTCTGGGTCCCATCTAATTGAGGATGATTAGACTAGAGCTCAAAGAAGCATTCTTATTGGCTAGTTTGAGTTAAAAGGGTTATTTCTTGTTTTATTTAAGACTTGTGTTTGCGCTTGTTACCGGGTAGCACCATTGTGCACTTTCACTTAGCAAAGGTTGCTGTTGGTGGTTATAGACCCAAACATTTTGCTTGTTAAATTTTCCCTTAGCACTTTGCTTGTGGTCCTCCAGAGGTTTTTCCTGGCCCTGCTCTACTGTCAGATGGAATACTAAGCTTAGCCTCAGACTTACCAACACACCTCTCATCCGCTAGCCATTCCTAAGTACGACATCTTTTCCTGACCATATAAATTTACCTAACACTATGAACGGACAGTTTCCCACAGTTTCTCCAGCCAGCTTGGTCGACACGGGCATCCTGAGGCAGTGTAGCAACTGCTTTATGTTCACCAACAACCTTCTACTCCTAGTCCACACAAATTCAACATGTAAGAGATGCAACTATATTAAGAGCCTGCTGTCTCACACATCAGTCAGTACATATGACAATGAGCAGGTTGTCATCATGCACACCTCACCTCCTACTTCAACCAAACCCGCATCACCCATATCTACATATGCGGAGGTCCTCACCAGAGATGTACGTAAACATCAGAGACCTCCAAAACACAAACACAAGCATGCTACAGATAATACTTCCTCTGCAGAATACAATATACACAATAGCTCACGCACCAGGGTCTCACCTGTCAAGCCCTTAAGGCAGAACACAAACCCAAACATATTAGTCATAGGTGATTCCATCGTGAGGCAACAGATGTCCATCTCTTCAGGCTAAATAAGGAAATGGTCATGGTCAGCTGTCTGTCAGGTGCCAGGATCTTTCATATCACGCATGCACTCAAGTCTTTCAACAACAGGTACTGCTATGACTCCATCATAGTCCATGTTGGTGTGAATGACTTAAGACGTACCTCTCTGGACTATATGAAGAGAGACATGACTGATCTCTCAGACTATGCATCTCAGGCTGGTATGTTCCTAGCCTTAAGCAGCATTTTACCTTCACCTAGGATAATGCCTCAATACAAACAGAAAGTGATTGACTTCAATAATTGGTTTAGTTTCTGGTGTCATTATAAGGGGATCCAGTATCTGTCAGCCTGGGATGACATGATCTACAAACCTCTATGCTTTGCCAGAGATGGTCTTCATATGTTACCTCTGAGATTTCGGCTACTGGCTAAGGCTCTTGCCACCCCTATAAGGCCTTTTTTAGGCATGTCTCAAGAAGAAAATTCCTGACGTAAAAACTCCATCTAAAAACAATCTCAAGGTTATGCTGCTAAACGCTAGGAGTCAACATGAAACTGCACTCACTGGAAGCAGTCCTTATCTTGGAAGATGCAGACATTTGTGCAGTCACAGAGACCTGGTTCAAGGCTGCGGAGAACACCCCAGCCATATCGGGTGCACCTCCTCTGACCACAAACTGAAGGCATGAAAACTAAAGTAGGTAGTGTATTGGCATTCATTAAAGATAAATACACCTTCAGATTGGTTAAACAGTATGATTCCCTGGAGCTACTTCAGGTATAATTAACTGTTGGTAGGTCTCCTAGTCAAGTCATTGCCAGCTACAGGGCTTCCTCCATTAATCAGGACACCAATTCCATCTATTTGGATCTACTTGAGTCTATCAAGATACATCCAAACAACATGGTTTTGGGTGACATTAACTACCATCCATTGACAGGGTAAATTACTTATGGTCAGACTCACTTGCCTAAAGGTTACTTAACTTCATTAACTGCAGTGCCCTGTACCAGCTGGTTGACACCCCCACAAGGGGTGTCAGCATCCTGGAACTGGTGCTTACCAATATGGGGACCACTGTAGCACCCACACTGAGGTCTTCCCTGGTGAGATCTGACCACTAATCAGTCTCATTCGAAGTAACTATACACCTGACCCCCCCTATCAGCAACTAAAGTAAAAAAAACTTCTCCAAAGCAGTTTATAACTTCTTACAGGATGGTATAAATAGCTACACTGCACCTCCCCCCTTAGATGGAACTGGCAACTACACTGAGTTCTCTACCACTGCTTTATACCAACACCTGTATAATTGCATTGACTTGGCTGTACCTGATAGGACCAAAACAGGCTCCTCAAGGAAGAGCAGACCTGACTGGTGGATAACTGCCATTAACAGGCTTTACAACAAGAGGAAGAAATTGCTGTCTAAGAGTAAGAGGGATGAGAGCCGTAAACTGGATACACTCCCTTCTCAGCTTAAACAAGGAAATAAGACTTCTTGTGAAGTCCTCCAAAGCAAACTACAAATCCAAATAAGCTTCCTCAACAAAGGATAACCATAAGACGTTCTTTAGTTACATCCTTAACCTAAAAGGAAAGGTACAGATTTGTGCCAAACTGGTAGTTAATGATGCCACATATATTGAGTCTGTGGATATAGCTAACCCGTTAGCCAAAAGGTTCTGTGAAAACTTCACTCCCCTGTCCCCACCACACATAGCCCATGACATGCCTACCACCTGTCCCCTATCTTGTATATCTGAAGAGCAGGTTGTAAATGCCCTCTATAAGGCCAAAACATAGCATCTATGGGATCTGATAGCATTCCAAGCTGCATGCTACATGGGCTCGAACATGAATTAGCAACACCATTGGGTACTCTTTTCAATCATAGGCTAAGCACTGGCTTCATCCCAGCTGAATTGAAAACAGCCACTGTTATCCCCTTGCACAAACATGTTGCTTCAACTGACCCCGGGAACTATAGACCAATTAGCCTGACTAGCCTTATCTGCAAGACCATGTAGCGAATCATTATGGACCTTCTCAACAAAGATATAGGTAATCTTCAAACACTTAACCCTACTCAGTTTGGATTTATCAAAGAGAAATCATGCCTGTTAAACCTCGTGGATTTCTTCAAGACATTCACCAAGGGCCTGGATGAGGGGAAGTCTTTCCATACAACCAACCTAGACTTAGCCAAGGCTTTTGACACTATCCCCCACTGAGGCATCATTGACAAACTCCCCAGCTTGGTACCAACCCTTATATAGTTAGATGGGTCAATAACTGGTTCGCTGATGGAACCCATATAGTCAAAATAGGGGAATCCACCTCCAACAGCAGACCTGTAACCAGTGGTATTCCACAAGGATCAGTCTTGGGACCTCTACTGTTTGGAATCTATTTCTCTGAAGTACAAGCAAAAACTAAAGGTCTGTGGCTGACAAAGTTTGCTGATGACTGCAAATTGGGAGCAGCCACAGAATCTCCAAATGATGTCAACCTCCTACAAGAGGGTCTTACACAAACAAATGATTGTTGCCAAAGTCATGGCCTTAAACTCAATGCAGAAAAAAATGTATTATCTATTTCAGTAAGAGTGATGTACCTGCTAATTACCATATCAATAGCAACACCCTAAGTGCGCACTCAGTGGTGAGAGACCTGAACAGACAGGCTGACAACAACCTTACCTGTAATCACCATGTCTCCACAGTGGTAAGAAGGGTGTTCTGTATTGCACATCTCATAAGTAAGGGCATTGCCTCCAGAAAAATAGAAGTTATAACCTCCCTGTACTCTTTTGTGTGTTGTTTCCCTGGACTCTTCCCTCATCAGGCCAATAATAGAGTATCAGCGCCCCTTTTGGTATGTACCTCTCCAACCACCTGCAGCAATTGGAGAGACCACAAAGGTTCATTACAAGGAAAATTCAAGGTCTTCAGCATCTGTCTTACGTGGATCATCTGAAATCAATGTCACTTTATTCTGTTTCATACAGACTTCTCAGAGGTGATCTCTACCTTGTATATAAGGCAATCTCTGACCCTGCTTTTTTGGAAATGCTACATATCTGCAAGTCAAATGGTACACATATTACTCACTCTAAAGACATTGACCTAGTATTTGACATTAATAGAGCCTGCAGGAGGGACAGATTTGTCTCCCAGAGAATACCACATCTTTAGAACAGACTCCCACTTCATGTCAAACAGAGCACCTTATTGACCCTTTTCAAAAGCATTCTGGACAATTGGATGGGTAACTGTAAATTCACCCCGGGGGTTCCACCTGTGTCCCTCTTGGACAGTGGCAATAGGTGCTGATCATGAAAATAAGGGTTGAACTTATCTAGGCTTGTAAGAGCCCTAGGGCCATTAGCATAGTAACTTCCTATGATATTATGAAGACAAATAATGCAATTTGGCTATCCCAAAAAAGTAGAATGATAGTGGGAGATAGAGAAAATGTGTGGAATGAATGGCAAAAAGGCAAAAACCCCACAGCATCTTAAAAACTTCAGAATTCTCCATAACCATACTAAAGAGCAAATAAATGAAGACAAAAACTATACTGTGACAACTTTCAGAACGCTAGTAAATGCAACCTTAAATGTTCTGGTCACCCACTAAAGAAGTTTTACATCCTAGCCATGAATTTTACTCTAACCCTTCTTCTAATAATTTACCACTTTAAGCTGCAATAGAATTCAACTCTTATTTTTTAGATAGTATAGCATCCTTAACCAAGGATTGCCCAAAACCCACTCTCAACTCTGCCCAACAGCCAAATATCATGACATCCACTTTCACCTTTAAACCTGTTCCCATATCCCGTATAAAACTGCTCTTAAACAACCTCAGTCCATTCTTTACTTTTGCTGATGACCTTCCAAATGAGTCCCTTAAATAGGTCAAGCCAGGAATCCTACATTTCCCCTCTCTAGAAAAAAAAAATCACACATTATCCCTCAGTCTACACAAAGGAGTAAATTCAACAGACATTACTAACTTTAGACTTATAGCAATCTTATCCCCCCTCTCCAAAATACTTGAAAAATGTGTTCATAAACAATTGCCAAATTATCTCCTACAGGAAGAACCCCTATCCCCCACACAACACTGCTTCCATCCATCACATAGTACTAACACTGCACTTCTAACCTTTATAGATACTGCCAGTAAAGCTAGAGATAATGGCAAACCTCCTTATTTCTGTACTTTTTTAAAGCCTTTGTCACAGTTTGCCACAACAAAATTTCTACTTCAGATGTCCTTAATGGGTCTATCGCAGCCCACCCTTCTGTGGTTCAAAAGCTAGCTGTCCGATAGGTACCAGTGAGTAAAATAGCACCCTACCCTCTCTCCATACCTCCAATTCACTACTGGTGTACCACAAGGCTGTATCCTTGGTCCCCTTCTCTTTAACATTCTCTCCAACACCATCCATGTATCCACACAACAGGCCTCCCTAGTACAATACACAGATGACTCCACATTCATATGCACATCTGACAACCTGGCACATGTCTAAAAAAAATTAACCAGGAAGCTTTAACAGCCAGTGAAACATCTTTGGAATTCACAACTCATGCTCATCCTTTAAAAAAAAAAAAAAAAAACTACATTTTTCCCCAAATCCCTCTTAAATGAATACACAAAATTTAAAATGTTCTCTCTTAAAAATACAACCATTGAAATCACTTCTTATAGCAAATTATTAGGAATAATAGTGGATGATAATCTGAAATTTGTCCTGCATATACAAAATTGCATAAAAAAATCACCAAAAACTAAGGATGCTTTACAGAGCCAAAAACTATTCACCAATGCAACTAAAATTACACATGTCCCTATTTACCTCTTCCCATCAATACTTGATGGCTCTCCAATCCTTACTAATCTCCTGGCATCATAAAAATCAAAACCTGAACAATGTTATAATAAAATGGCTAAATTTGCAGCAAGTACCCTTCAGAACATACTACTGTATAGCACTTCAAAGCCTAAACTTAGAATGACCCTATAAACTAACATATACACAGCTTTTTACTGCCCATAAAATTATCCAGCATCCATTGGTTGTCCAGCACTAAATACCATTCTGCAGTACTATGTTCTAAATTGGTCATTATAATCCAGTGACCAAAAATTCCTCTGTTCCCACAGATCTATCAAATCTGCTGGGCATGGTTTGTATGCATACTATGTTGCTAAGGCTTGGAACTCCTTACCTGTGTCCAGCAGGTCAATACCCACCCTCTAGTCCTTTAAAAACATTCAGAAAGACTTCCTAGCCAGAATATGGCTCTGTTTTTGCTCAACTTCAGGATCAACTATGTCCCTAAATATGGGTAAGTACCTATTCATACCTTATACCTTCTTAATGTCCCTTCTTCACTCACTTTCTTACTTCAATCAGTTTGTCTCTCCTGTCTTTTTAAATATGCAATAACCCTGTTTTTGGTTTCACTTCATATTGCAATTCCTATTTGTATTATACTTTAATTTTTCTATAAACTGGCTATAATTTCTCTAAATATGAAATTATTGTCATATAAGTTGTATCTGTTCTTAACCAAAATTTTCACATTATGTCTGATTTGGTAAAATTATTTAAACTGTATTTGTTTTTGTCACTTAACCAAACATTGTTCCCAGGTCACTCCTGAAAAGGGACTATGTTTCCAGTGGGCCCACCCGGTTAAGAAACAGGATTATTATGAAACTCCGTAAGATCATCAAGTGTATTTATTCCAAGTCATGTAGGGTTGGTAAACCCCCTCAAGGAAATATCTTCTACCATTTCTCCTCCAGCTATCACTAAAGAACAGGTCCTCAGTGCACTCTCCAACGCTACAAACACTACATCAGTGGGTCTTGATAATATTCTAGGAGGCCTCCTAAATAGCTTGAAACACAACCTGTCAAGACCACTAGGATCTCAATTCAACCACAGCCTTCAGGCAGGCTTCCTCCTAGGGAATGGAGGACTGATGCGGTCATCCTGCTACAAAAAGGGGGACCATCAGCAGACCCAGAGAACTACAGACCCACAAGATTAACTAGTCTTATATGCAAGACCATATGCAAGACCATAAAAAGAACCACCACAGACCTTATAAACAAAGACATAGTAACTCTTCACACACTGAACCCATCCCAATTTGCTTTTATGTAGGGCATGTCATGCCTAGTAAACCTGCTAGACTTCTTTGACTGAGCTTGAGCCATGGACAAGGGCAAAACAGTGCATACTGCCTACCTCAACCTGGAAAAAGCATCTACCACAATAACTCATTTAGGTATTACAGTCAAACTCAAAAATTTAGACATAAATCCCTATGTTACCTGATGGATAGCCAGATGGCTCCCCGATGGGATACATGAAGTTAAGGTGGAGGGATCCACCTCTACCAAAAGGCCTGTTACTTGCAGTTTCCTGCAGTGCTTAGGACTGGGACCTTTCCGGCTCTAAATATATTTCTCTGAAGTTAAGGCAAGTGTAGAGAGCTTTTGGCTGACCAGATTTGCTGATGACTGCAAGCTGGGTGCAGTCACTGAATTCCCCAAATATTTAGATGTCCTACAGGAGGATCTGACACAGACAACTATCTGGTGCCAGAGCCATAGCCTAAAACTCAGTGCGAAAAATGCAATATTATACCCTTTGGGAAAACAATCATCCCTGCACATTACAACATTGATAATACTCTTTTAAGAGAACGCCCAGTGATAAGGGGCTTGGAAACTCAGGTTGACAGTAACCTGAACTTTGATCACCATGTGTCCATGGTGGTGAGAAAAATCTGTCCATGTCGCACAATTTATAAGTAAAGGCATGGCATCCAGATCTAAGGAGATCACAGTGCCACTATACTCAGCTCTTATTAGAGCAATAATCAAGTTCAGTACTCCCCTCGACATGTGCCTGACCAGGCATTTGAAACAGCTGGAGCGGCCACAAAGATTCCTCCTTAAAAGAATACAGGTTGTAAATAACATGTCCTATGAAGACTTCCTTAAAGCCTTGTCCCTGTACTTGGTTTCCTACTGAAGGGCAATCTATGTCTAACCTACGAGGCATTCTCTGCTCAAAACCTGGTGGAGCTGGTATGCATTTACAAAACAAATGCCACTAGAATTCCTTAGATCTTAACCTCATCTGAGACATAAAGACACAGTGAAAAGACAAGGTATGTCTCTCAGAGATTACCCTTTCTCTGGAACAGACTCTCCATTCCTGTGAAGCAGAGCTGTTCCCTAAGCCTATTCATGTCATTTGGATCAATGGATGTGAAAGCACAAATAAAACACTGGCTTGTTGCCTGTGTCCCTTATGGACAGAGCCATCTTGCAGACGCCCAGGCATATACCAAACCCTTTCTCATCTGTGGGTAGTGATAACTGTGAAAATTGGGGGCATGAATGGCTAGGCTTAAAAGGCTTTTAGGCCATTAACCTAGTAATCTCCTATGATTCTATCTCTTGTTTTTTTGAAGCTTGTAAAATTATTGTTCTTATAATGTGTTTGTAATACTTGGGACTTTTCTCTCCATGCCTCCTCTAAAATTGGACACCTACTCATTCAGACTTTCCCATTAATCCAATGTCAGTAAATAAAAATAAATTAATAGAGCAACACATATCCATCTAAACTAATGCATCTCTTAACTACATACTACTGAACAAAAATGTGGTAGAATATATGGAAATATTGCCTAAATACTAATAAACATTAAGATTATGCAGTCAAATAAAAAAAATCAATATAATTAGGTAAAGTACATGTCAAAATAACATCATATAAGCTTTATGTAATAACCATATCTCCATTGCTGCTGTCTGCTGAAATGCTCCTTTAATGCATGTTTATACACATGGCTGTTTGAGATGTACCTTGGATTTGAAAGAGGAGGGTTCCAAAGTTTGCTTGCATACTTTGAATAACATGTATGTCCATTCCTGTTTGTGATTTTAAGGATATGTATAAAACAGGTAGTAGAGGATTAAATGAGCCATTGAAACTTATTGTAGGTTAATGTTTTGGCCTATGCTGGACATTTGAAAGTGTAAATTATTCTGTGGGTAGAGTTTAGATGTATGGAGGAGACAGCAGTGTTTAAATTCAGGCCGGCTGAGGCAGTGTTCTGAAAGGCATTGATGTACTAGCATGTGCTGATGTGCAGTAAATCTGGAGATTCTGGTTATTAATTCAGGCTTGTACGGTAGTTGAAAGTGTAAGTTATTAAGCAGGTGTGCTGAGTCAAACAGTGAAAGAAATAAGAATATTCCTGTATTGATTTGCTTTGCACTGGTGGAAGGAAAATGTTAAATCTGTAAAGGCTTCCAACTTTTTTTGTTGGTTTTAGTGAGGAAAGAAATAACATGGACATTAAGCCTTAAACTGACTGTGAATAAAACTGTTAGAAGTTTAGCAGTTTGCTACCTGAACACCTGAGCCACTGAAAAAGAGTCTGCAATAATTTTACTAGAAAAAATCCTTCTGAAACTTATGTTTTTTGATATGTTAGTAAATGCTCAGTAGTTGTTCCTTTGATTCATCTTTTATGAACGAATTATGCAAAATCTACTTAGCAAAGTGGGCAAAGATATATGAGTCTAAGCTACTTCTGATAAGCATCTGATCATTCTCTCTTCAGATTTACACTGAGAAATAACTCACTAGGATAGATATGCCCCCGGATTCTCTATAGCTTGCACGGCATGCAAGATCGGTGCAGGAGCTCAAGCAGGCAATATGTCTGCCGTGCGATCCAGGAACAGCCTCCAGGGGCGTGCACGAGCACTCCTGCACTCATCCTGCATGGACAAAGCCCTTGTTTGCAAATCACACCATTTGCAGGAGAAATCTATGCAATCCAGGAAGCTTGCAGCCGTCTGTGCAGGACTAGTGCTATCTGCAGAAATGTACTCGGTTACAAACAGAGTACATTTCTGCAAAATCCAAAACGGAGCTGTAACATCTCCAAATAAAGGCTGCATATTCTGTAGTAACCATGCGAATGGCCAAGTATAAGGCCATTGGCATTGCAAACAGTAAAAGAAATACAAAAATCAACTTTTATTTGTTTTTTCGCCGATCTCAGCTGTTTAAGTGTAGGGCAGAGGAGCGCAAATGGGATCGGGGGGAAAATAACAAAATGAACCTAAATTAAGCATTCTAACTAAAATCAGTATTCTGCCATGCAAGTCAATGGCAGGCTGAAGACAACATGGCCAGTGAGTAGTGGTTGCTAAGGGGGGAGGCTCAGTGCGATACATGTAACTATGCATTAGCAGGCAATCCTATGCAAATGAGGGGAAGGATAGTGAATCCCACTGTTCCCCAGCATGTGAGGCAGGTCCCAACAGTGTAAGACTAGGAATAGCTTGGTGCAAGCCTAGGAGTTAGGTGATATCATGGGGGTGTATGTCAGGCATACTGTAAGTGGATAGGAGCCCTGTGTCTCGGGTTTGCTCCTAGCTTAGCACAGCTAAGCTAGGGGGTGTGTCTAAACCTGCCTAGCCCTCTTCACAAAGCCTAAGCGGGTGTGCGTGTTGCACACCGGGTTTTACAGGAAGAAAACAGAAGTTAAACCAGAAAATAGCAGCACTGTGCACATTTCAGCATTCTGTTTGTGTGGCGCACACCGGGCTTAAACAAGAAGGCAATGGGAAGGGAAAACAGCAGTAGGAAGGTAATCAAGGAGAACTAGCTTAGCTGGCAGGTGAAATGTATCAGAATCAGCCAATTACACAGGCAGCAGCCCAGCCCAGAACACAACTACAAACTATGCAAACACCTTCCCCTCTGTTTTTTCCCACACTCTACACCACCGATGTATACAAGCAGGGAAATTTTAACAAACCTACAAAATGAGGACTGCAGCAGGCAACATAGAACAACATGTGCAAGAGGCTGAAGGTGGTGAGGATGTGAATGCTGCTGATCAACCCACAGTGAGGAGACGGAGAAGAGTGTACAGATCCAGGGCAACCTACCAGGGGCTACATGAACTGGAGATATTGGAGCACTATAGGGTGGACAGAGACCTCCTACAGCAAATTGTTGAGCTGTGCCGGCCACACATGACACCAAACTGACCGAGGGGAACCCATCCCAGTGGATACCAAGGTATATGTAGACCTAAGAATACTAGCCATAGGTACCTTCCAAAGCTCAACTGGGGATATCATGGGGATTTCACAGGCATCAGCATCCAGAGTAGTCCACCAGTTCCTGGATGCCATGTCAGCACATGCCAGTGAGCACATATATTTCCTCAACACCCGTGAGGTGTTGGCCAGCAATATGCGTCTCTTCCACCAAATAGCAATATACCCTGAGGTAGTGGGTGCTATAGACTGCATGCACATACGCATCAAAGCACCACTTGGTGATCAGGGTAGGGCCTACATCATCCGCAGGGGAATCCCCTCCAACTGCCAGGTTGTATGTGATGCCCAGGGCATTATAATGAATGTGGGTGCTGGCTGCTCTGGAAGTTATGACTATTCCCACATATGGCATCTGACGCAGCTGTACCAGAGATTTGCCAATGGGGAGATCCCCTACGGTCACCTAGTGGAGGATGCTGGTTACATACTGGAGCCGTGGCTGATGACACCCATCAAAAATGCACACACACCTGAACAAGAATGCCATAATGAGGCACACGCACAGACCAGACTTGTAATAGAGCATGTGTTTGGGATGCTCAGGTCACGGTTCCAATGTCTGGATACATCTGCTGGAGCCTTGCAGTACTCACCAGTTACATGTACCCAAATTGTTATGGTATGTGCCATGCTACACAATATGATCCTGCGGAAACAACTGCAGCAGGAACAGCATGGGGGAAGGGCCACACAGCCCCCCACCAGTGGTAAGGCCTGCACAGGCACAGAGTGACTTGGAGGAGGAACAACCTGAGCCTGCCCCAGTAGGCAGATGGAGGCGTGCCTAGTATGCTGAGGCCACTGCAAAGAGACAACGCATAGCACATACACTGACACAGTAGGGACCCACAGAATGACACCTCTCTCTGACTCGCACATACAGTAAAAGGGATGCCAAACATGACACTACCTGTGTTCAACCATGTAAAGGGATTGCACTAAGTGCATCAGACATAGGCAGCCCTCCAGCACCATCTGAAAGTCTGGCACACCTGCAAGTTAATTCAGTCAACCTACCAATTGCCAAATGAAGTAGAATGTGTCATTACCTGTATCTATGGTATGGATGTGAGCATGCAAGGGAATTGGGTGGCTGAATGTTATGGCAGCAGACAGTAGACACCCATAGTGGCACCATGAAATCTGTAACGCATACTGGAGTCACCATAGTAGCCAGTACTACACAGGGTGACAAAACCCACTGCAGGAAATGTGCTGAGCAACATGTGTGTCCATATGACTCATATATGCCAGTCAGGGAGAGTCACATACCCAACAACAGTCTCAGCCAGCAGGACAGGTGTAGACAAACCCAAACAGAGCCTGTAATATGCCCCCTGAATGATGGCTATGGTTACCCCCCCCAGCCTACACAGATAGGCTACAGCAGGTCAGGCAGTGGGATGTTAGTGCTGAAGGGTAGAAAGTCAGACACTAATATGTAGGGCAACCAAAGCTACAATCTGTAGTACACTGGTATGCATCTAGTCAGCATGATAGGTAAGAATTCAGAATGAAATGGAATACCTGGCATACCAGTACAGTCATAGCAAATGTGTACAAGTGTCAGGTGTGCCCCTCTATCCTACGTAGTAAGGTAATAACAGTCAGGTGTGCCACCCCAATCTTGTGTAGAAATGCAGAAATAGACGGGTGTGCCTCCCCCCATCTTATGTAGTAATGTAATAATAGTCAGGTGTGCCCCCCCAATCCTGTGTAGAAATGTAGAAATAGTCAGGTGTGCCCCCCCATCCTACGTAGTAATGTAATAACAGTCAGGTGTGCCCCCCCAATCTTGTGTAGAAATAGTCGGGTGATCCCCCCATCCTGTGCAGAAATGTAGGAACAGTCAATGCCAAATGCTTGATGGATACCCTGCAGAAACAGCATGTTACCTGTCGGTGTACAACACAAAGGTCAGCGCTGCAGTACAAACCACCTGGACTCAATCCACACATTAAATACAGATGGGCATACTGGGCATGCTCACACACTTAAACACATGAAGGTCATGTCTGCAAACATCAGTGGACCAGACATATCTGTCAGTCACAGTTGTTAGTGCAGACACTTGTCAGTATGCACCACTCATGCCTTGCACACACAGTGGACAGGAATACAGACATATATGTAAGGACATCACACTATAATAAGGCAAAGGTAGACGTACATAGATGTGTGGAAGAGGGTGACTGTGACAAGGAGCCATCCAGGCCTGTCCCACCCAGCACACAGCCAAAGGGCCCCAACCAAATGAGGTTCAGATGTCACTCACTGCAGATACTAGCCACCAGTATCTGTCAGCATTACAGACTATGTGGTGCACATGCCAGTTGTGCAACATGACTGTACAAGGAAGTAGTCATCTAGCAGCTGTATACACGTACCTATAAAATATGACACTGTGTGTGCCCGCATGTGGCGTGTCAACCGCTAGATGAATGGGTTATGGCCCATGCACACACACTGCCCTCCCCATAGCCCTATTAAGACAAGCCTGCTGAGGTCATTCACTGTGAAATACACTTTTGGGAGAGTTGTAGCCCAGTAATCTCTGTGACGCGTCCCATAACTGCGTACTGCTGTAGTGTGATAAACTAGTTAGGTAGGAGTTCTAATCCCTGGCTTGGCAACTGTGTGTGTGTGTGTGTGTGTGTGTGTGTGTGTGTGTGTGTGTGTGTGTGCACACGCGTGCGTGCGTGTGTCTGTCTGTCTCTGTATGTGTAGATAGCAATGCTTTTTAGGGTAGTCACACTCCCTACAATACAAATGCTCAACTGCCTACTGCTGTAGTGTGATAAAGTAGTTAGGTAGGTGTTCTAATCCCAGACATGGCAAGTGTGTGTGTGTGTTTGAGTGTATGTGTCTGACTCTGTCTGTGTAGAGAGCAATGTTTTTAGGGTAGTCACACTCCCTACAATCCAAATGCTCAAGTTTGGCAAGGCTGCTGATGTCATCCACCTAGAAATACACCTCTGGGAAGCTTGTAGCCCAGTAATCTCCGTAGGGCATCCTGTAACTGCATACTGCTGTAGTGTGATAAATTAGTTAGGTAGGTGTTCCTATCCCAGACTTGGCAAGTGTGTGTGTGTGTTTGTCTGACTCTGTCAGTGTAGGGAGAAATGCTTTTTTGGGTAGTCACGCTCCCTACAATTCAAATGCTCAACTTTGGCAAGGCTGCTGATGTCATACACCCAGAAATACACCTCTCGGAAGGTTGTAGTCCAGTAATCTCCGTAGCGCGTGCTATAACTGCGTACTGCTGTAGTGTGATTTATAACTCTGGTAGGGTTCTATTCCCACCCATCGCAGTTCTGGATGTTTTGTGTGCGTTTCAATGTCTGTGTAGGGAGCAGTGCATTTTAGGCTAGTCATACTCAGTACATTTCAAATGCCCTACTTTGGCAATCCTGCTGATGTCATTCATTGTGAAATACACCTTTGGGGAAGGAGTTCTTCAGTAATCCCTGTGGCGTGTAATATAACTGAGTAGTACTGTAGTGTAATAAAATAGGTAGGAGTTCTACTCCCAGACATGACAGGTGTGTGTGTGTGTGTGTGTGTGTGTGTGTGTGTGTGTGTGTGTGTGTGTGTGTGTGTGTGTGTGTGTGTGTGTGTGTGTGTGTGTGTGTGTGTGTGTGACACCTGGGCCCAATGTGGAGCGGGTTTTGCAAATTTCTTATATGGTGGCCTTAGTATATATCACAATGTCCACCGTACAGGGAAAACAGATGTGAAATAGCTGAGAGGCTGGGGTGCAAATCCATACCCATATATGTGACATCAAGGCCAGGCAGTCACAGTTAGCAACCCCAATATTACCCAGAGCACTCTCTTAACCCATGTCTCATAAACACACACACATGCCTAGGCAACATCCAATATGTGTGTAGTACACTGCATATTGGCCACTGATAGTAACTATGGAGTGATTGCAGTGGGCTACAGAGGACATGGCACCCTGTCCATCTGTCCAATATGCACATACATGCAGACAGTGCACCTTCCCCATGTTACCCAATGGGCACCCTGCAACACCTGTTGTGCCATCACATGTGACCCACAAAGGACACACCATGCCTGAAAACATGCCATGTATGGGCAGATGCCACTGACACCAGGAATGCTGTTAGCATGCTATCAGTGTAGGTGCAGGGTAAACCTGCTGTCCATTATCAGTTCCCGCCACAGGTGGCCAAGACTGGCACATCTGATGATAACCTGTGTACAGAACATGGGCCAGATACAGTTCCACATGTCACTGTACATGCATGTGGGAGGTGTGCACATCCCAGACACCATCCATGTCATGGACTAAGGAACACATACATGGCAAGCGATGCATAATATTGGCCACACACAATAGTCACCTAGGTGACTTGATGGGGGATACATTACCCACCTTTGTGGGCAAATGCAGAAACTACAGCCCTGAGCCACAATGCAGACCATTGTCATGTGGCCTGATGCCAAGGTATACCCATCACCTAGCCTTGTATAGCTGTCTGGCACAGTCGACCACCACGCACCCATGCAGAAATGCACCCATGCTGGTCAGTACTGGCACCCTGTGTGTTTGTGTGTGTGTTGTATAATGTGTATGATCACATCCACACTCACTACAACCACCATTGGCATACTGAAGCATGCTGTCTGATGTCAGACACCTCCCCATACCCTTTGCTCCTATAACCTCCATATGACCCATGTGGTGCATGTGATACCTGCACAGTAATGTGTTGTGGCAATCTCACTAGTGATGAGTTGTAATCCTGCCCCTGCCAAGTGTGTCATTGTGTGTGTGCATCCCTGTGAGAGTGTGGCTGTGTTGACGCTGGCACCTGTTCATGCAGACAGGCATGCACGTCACCTACCTTGTAGCTACCATATCCCTATTGCAGATGCCACTCACAATCACATATATGTTCTGAGGGCTCCATAACAGGTAACCAATGTGGCACATCCAGGAACTGCATAGAACTGTGATAGCACTACATAGTCGTCAGGGGTTTGATACCCTGTGCTAGTAGGTGTGTGACACAAACATTCTTAAGTTTTACTCTCCCACCCCTCCCTGGCTTGTCTTTGCCTCTGTTTTCCTCTCTCACTCCCTCTCTGGTGAATGTGGAGACCTACACCTGCTTTTCTTAGGCAGCAGCATGTGTATTTTAAGTGATGCTCATGATCAGCTGATGGCCTCTGCATGAATTGCAGCCCTCCCCGAGCTGATTGCATGTGGAACAGCTGTGGTAACATTCCCATAGCTGATTGCATGAAAACACACTCCAATATCTAGGAACATCATGTTGGTGTTGGCCCTTTTCATTCTCTGTGAGCAGGAACAAGATCCTTTGTTTGGCAAACAGCATTTCAGATGGATTGGGGATTTACCTCTACCAACATACACTGTGTAAACAGGGTAACACACAGGAGGGGGGTGTGCCTGACCTGACTACAGACTGTAAGTGCTGCTATACTGCATTTGGAGTAATGTTCGTTTAATAGTGTGTGTGTGGATATGGCTGTCCTACATGTTTAATACCTGCCATGTCAGTTCTATGTTTATGAGGAATCCCCATCTGTAGGGTCATCTGCAGACTGGGCAGTGTGTTGTGCCTTTGGTGTCATGTGTTACCCACAGAGCATCTATCTGTGAACTGCAGAAGGTAGAGTAAGGATTGCAGTCTGTAGATGGTGAAAGCCGTGACAGTTACTGACTTCATATCCCTCATAGGACATATGTTGCAACAAACCCTGTTACAACAGTAAATGTATGAGGTTATCACAGCAACATGTCAATACTGGCCCTGTGTATGTACATCCAACCACAACTCTGTCAACCTTTGTACATATGTCTTGCACTAAGAGGTGCATATGTGCTGTACACCATAATTAGTGTCATCATATCTGATAAGCCAGTGGGATATCCGACTGCTCCACATATGTACAGTAGGGGTTATATTTGATGTCATAACCTGGACATTCTGTGGTTGTTTGTACAGTACCGAGGTCTGTGTACTTATGGTGAATGTCGACAGTGTGTGTATTGTCAGTATATACCTCGGCCTGTGTACAGACTGTGGTAGATGTCATCGTTCTAGGTCCTGTCCTATCTGATGTTACATGCCGCTCCACTGTATGTTACAGTATTGGCTTACATGTTTGTAGGGACATACACACACATGTCCCATACCACAGACAGGCATCAGACCACACTGTGTAGTGGCCCAGTATATGTAGGGTTAGTGTGTGAGTGGCACATATGAGGATGGTGTTGGACAGATAGTCCATATACTGTAATATTATGCTAGCTTACCATATGTCGCTGTGGCTGTGTTCACATTGGTTGTGGTTATGCACTACCACACAGGTGTATCTTACCCTGTGCTGTGACATGCCTGTAGAGCCTGCTATATATGCAGGTACATGTGCATTCCCCCATAGGAGATGTAGGCCACTGTTGAGCCAGTCTGCCTGTAGCCTGCACAGTGCTTTGTTACATGCCTAGCAGCTTTGTGTACTTACCAGTGAGATGTCATGTACAGATGTACTGCTGCCGGGCCTCCTTTAACAGTCATGTATGTCACACGGAGCGGTGGGATGCTGTACAGATGTATGTCAATATCTAGTGGGTAGTATGTGGCCATGGCACCTCTGTACCAGCAGTTATGTATCGGTACAGACAGGGGTGTGTGAATGTACAACCTATAGGGGTGAATGTTTACCAGTCGTTATGTGTTATACCCATCTACATGGCTATTAACATCCATATTGTCAGGCTTAGTCCACATGTTCTGCACTAAGGTGTTCTGTGTATACCTCTGGATTGTACAGTGTGTTTCAGAATGTCCACATCTATTGGCCAATATCTCTGCTGTAGTCCACAGGAGCATTACATGCTTGCAGCGGGACTGTACTATGATGTCCTTAGGGTGTCTGTCAGTAACCAATGGTGCACATGTGAAAAGCAGATGTGACCTCCCACACACACCATGTCTGTGAAGACAATCCCTATTACAGTAGCAATAGTTTACTAATATACCTGCTGTACATACCGACATCCCCTTGCACTACGGAGTTGGGACTATAGGGGCTGAGGTAGGGCTACACCCCATGTTCAGGACATATGGTGAATATATATGTACATATGATTATCCATATATCTATATAGATAATTACACAGGTCTAAATTAGAACATCGAAGTTTGAAAACAATGAGTGTTCTAATATCGAACCCAAAACAGCAAACGCTGAAAATAGCGAAGCTGCAGAACACCAAATTTTTTCCTAGGGAAAGAATTTGGTTGGCCATTTCTGTGGCTTCGCTATTTTCAGCACTGTGGTGGAAAATTACGGGTTGGGTTCAGCTAAGTGTGCCATTGTGTGGATGTTAGGGTTAGGGCGTGGGTTAGGGTGCTGGTCAGGTGAGTGTGCAATAGTGACAGACTTTAGGGTTAGGGCGGGGTAGGTGGGTTAGGGTTAGGGAGCAGGTAAGGTGAGTGTGCGATAGTTACGGACCTTAGGGTTAGGGAGCGGGTAAGGTGAGTGTGCGATAGTTACGGACCTTAGGGTTAGGGTTTGGGTTAAGGTAAGTGGATAGATAGTAGTGTATGTACGGTTTAGTGTAGGGTTAGAAGTAGAATTTTGTGAAGTGTATATGTGTGGGTTATTTATTTTGGTTTGCCTGTGTTGTGTGTGTGTTTTCTTGGAACAGCGATTTTTTTCCCTGGGAAAAAAATTGCTGTTCTGAGCCTTCGATGGTTTTGCACTTCGAGGTTAGAAGTTTGAACATATGGTGTTCGAACTACTGCCGTTTTGTCGACGTGATATAGCCCCAATTACAAATGTACATATCGGCATATAGAGATGGGTTTGTATGTGTACATAGATATGCATATACACACCCAGATATATACATATACAGAGCATTATATGTCTACACATATGCAGATAGTGATACATATGCACATATACGTATACCACACTACCATTCCTGCCTGCGGTCCACTGCTGTTGTATCCCCCACACATACGGTGGGACTGGGGCCATATATGTGTGGGCTTCACCTAGACAATACATGTGTGCCCATATGCACTCCAGAGGCCAGTGTATATAACAGTGGTATATGGCCCTGTATTATTGCATCTGGGGGGGATGCACCATACATAACCTAGGCTGTTACAAAATGTGGGGGTATCAGGGGTGAGCTGTCATAAGGTATCTGGATGTACAGTACCATACAATTCACGTATCTTGACATTACTTACATAAAGTGGGTTACTGCAGGCCTACTGCTTCCTGCCATACAGACTGTTCTGTTTGCTAGTGTGCCTGTGATGGTGTCAGTTATGTCTTGTTATGTATCAGTTACATCCCATTTGGCCAACTGAAGTCTGTACCACCTAGTGATTGTGTACAGAGTGTAGATAGGGGCTGCTGGACTATACACCTGAATCACTTACTGCTGATTGTGTGGTATCCTGTGGCCCAGTCTGTCATTACTGTTGTACGATTTGAAGGGCTTGGCCTGGACAGCAACAGTTGTGGACCTTTCCAGACTACTGTGTTAGTATAACTGTATCACAGTTGCATTACTCTGTTTATATGGATGTCAGTGTCTGAACAGCTATATGACATGGCATATACATCTGTAATAGTACACAAATAAAGGTATTCCATTTCTGCAAACCTGTCTGTGGTGTTTTATCCTATGACCTCTCTGTGGGTATATGTTGCAGGCAACATATGTCATTTGTATGGGTGGCCCATCCAGTGTCCAGTTGTTAGGGTGTTAACTGTAGGCATAGTGGCTGTTTCAAATTGTGTGCGCCTACTACGAGTAACTTACTGTACATATTTCTGGGTGTGTATGTGTAGTCACATGTATATCTATATATGTGTATGTGTATATATATATATATATATATATATATATATATATATATATATATGTTGTGTCTGTGTGTGTGTATATATCTGTATCTGCATATATGTGTCTATGTATATGTATCCTGGGGATGTTGATAGCTTCCAAATTTTACATTTCCTATGGGAGCCAGACTGTACTGCATGATATGTTACCAATACCAGCCTGACATCATACAGGTGGGATGTAGTACTGTTAGCATCTTGTGCCCATGTCATGTCAAGACCTGGTTATGGGATCTGCAACACTTGGTAGTGTATTTCAGGGCAGATGTGTTTGGCTGTGGGGGTGGTGGATATACCTATTCGTACAAGACCTATATTGTTTGGGGCCTCTCAGCCCCATTAATGGTGCATGTGGACATTTATGATTTAGTTAATCTCCCATTGATATCTACACATGTATGTCCATATATACCTGTATGGATATATATATCTGCTTACATATATATATAACTATGTCCGTATATACCTACACAGATATATATCTGCTTACATATATGTAACTTGCTGTGTATATGTAGACATATAGGTGTAGACATATATATGTGTTGATGTAGACATTTGCATGTATATATGTTCATATATATATTTATATATATGTATATATTTCTATATAGATTTGTTGTATCTGTTTAGATATTAATATATTTACACACACTCATACATCTAGATGTTGGTATGCATTCTCTGTATTGTTGCATGACTGGGCTGGATGATATGTTTCTGAAAACATCAGATTTATGTATATGTGGCATGGCTTAGTGGTAAATCACTTTGTCTATGGTGTGCAGTGTCCTGGGTTCGAGCCTTGCAGAAGCTGTTTAACAGGTCATTGGATATAGAGTGATTAAGGTACTTTAAAACAGTTGTAAGTGGGTTTGCGTGGAGGTAAGCACTGCTAACTTCCGGTTACAGTTTCTTATACTCAGCTTCTAAATTGCTTAAAATATGTAGGTAGTGCTTACCCCCATGCAAACAGGCTTAGTCCTGTTTACTGCTGCTTAAAAGTGCTTACTCCCGCTTACCCCCATGCTAATTTCTTTATAAGAAAAGAAAAAAGGGTTGATAGGAAAGTGGTAAAAAAGGGACACAAAGAGGGAAAGACAGTAGGGAAAATAGCTAACGATGTGCAGGAAGGGTGTAGGGAAGGTCCATAGCTGCCCATTTCTTCTACAGCAACAGCTGTGCATATACACTGAATTTGTAGGTAGATTTGGACACTCAAACCCCTGGGAGAGGGGTGAGGACAACAATAATAAGTTGTGATGCCAGTTAGACTGGATTACATGTGTCCAGTGGACACATGTGCGAAATGGACAGCTATGTATGGGGCGAGATTTTTTTGTGGGAACAGATTGCCCTTTTTTTTTCCAGGTGAGAGTGGGATGTTGGGGAGGGGTAGTAAGTATATTTGTGGAGGTAGGTTGGATAGGTTAACAGACAAGACACACAAGATGCATACAGGGGCAGTATATGACACATGTAGGGGGTAAACACCTTGATGGGGAGGGGTGTTGGGATATCGGAAGCCCACACACCCCCTAGTGGTAACAGTGGGACTGAGGTCCCCATCCATGGGCAGTCACCACTGCACCTTCAAAGCCCCAAAGGTGGCTGTGCTGGGTGCTGAGCCACAGAGTGAGACTGACTCTCTAATCTCGACATGTGGCCCTCGAGCTGGCACAGAAGATTACCAAACTGCTCGTTGATCATTCTACGCAACACGAACCCAACCTGGTGACGGGTGACAGGTGCCTGTCCGCGCCCACTCCCGGGGGGGTAAGCCCCATCCCCGGAGGTGGTTCCACACGAAAGTGGTGCAGGACCAATGGACAGGGAGGTCCGGAGTTGGGTCCCAGAGATGCTGGTGCCTCGTCCAGTTGAGGTGGGACAGGTGGGTCCACTGGGACAGGCCTTCCCAAGCATGCTATAGTGTTTAGATTTCATCATCTTATATGGGTTAGTAATAATCCACACTTTCCAGGGTTAGGTATAACAGCATGCATAGATATTCACATTAACCCAGGCACCAGATACGGAACAGTTGTATAGCAAACAAAATACATGCATATATGGGACCACAGTGGTAATAAGAACAACATGCAGGTACGTTGATGGCACCATGCCAACGATGTTAGAATAATTCAATATGGCACATGCATGGGAACCATTAAAATATTTATCAAACAATTGGACATTATCAGAGTCAGTACATACCAGTTGGGGAGGGTATGTTGATTATTGTTGGAGATAAGGTGGGGAGGAGAGAAAGATGTCAATTAGCAAGTAGTATATTCCTGTAGTCCACATTACTTTCCTAGTCAGTGATGTTATCTGTACCTTACAAGTCTTACTACACTACTCTATAGCCTTATTTTGGTCAGTGATATGGCTGTTGTCATCATTACACATGAACTGGTTTTACCTGCAGTAAACACCTCTTACCTGGTATACCTGTGGAGGGAATGTTTGTTAACACTAACTGTTTGTACACATACGCCCGGATTCTGAGTTGATGTTTTCAACTATGCTATCCAACTCTTTCTGCACAGACTCTGGTCATGTGTTGACCACATGCTGGTGTGCCTGGACATATCTAGAATATTGCCCTCTTCTACCTTTAGTGACCTGACACACACATATACATGCTTTCCTACACAGTTATATTATGTAGCACAGTGTGGGCGACCGTGACCAGTGATACTTTATTATTCAAAGAAACTGCAACACACACAATCCCCTATAGTACCAGGGTGGACAGTACCAGTAGCACTATCTGACTGTTGCCACACAAAGTTCCAGATTACACATTAGTATTATGCACATACATCTCACTCTGCACACACTCTAGTCACAGCTTGACAACATGGAAGTGTAGATAGGCCATACTTGACATATTACTCTCCTAACAGTTTTAGGAGTTGCTACAGTGACAAGTGTGTTCTCATCATGGTTGACAATCACTTGTATTCCCTGTTTGCTGGCTACACATCTGGGATCATCCCACAGACGGGACAGGTAGCAGGTATGGGAATATATACTGGACATTCTGGCCTCATGTGTACAGTTGTGGGGTATGAGTCTGTATGCAGTCTACTTCCACTCCCAGGATTCAGATCATGGCTGTGTCTGCTACAACTTAAATACTGTCCATCACAGTTATGTCTGCTATATTGATATTGCTGTATATCTCCAATCTGCTTTCTGTCTTATTAATCCCCCTGTGCTTATGCATTCTGACCTTGTATAACAACACTCTTTTACAGAATTCCTAGATAGTTGTATGTTGTAGGACAGTGTGCATGACAGTGATGTGTAATACCTCATTATTCAGAGCAAATGCATATCATTCTTGTATTTCTGGGCACAGTGTTGGTATCTGGCAGACCTGTGGGCGGAATGTTTATTAGCACTACCTGAATGTTCCCAGACACAGTACCAGGTTCCACATTACTATTATGCACATACATCTCGCTCTGTTACTGTACACACTCTAACCACAGCTTAACAATTTGGGCTGTAAATGGGACATATGTGGCTTCTTAGTCACATAAGGTATTAGGGAGTTGCTAGTGTGCCAGGTTTGTTGTCATAGATGTGTGTCAATCAGTTGTATTTCCTGTTTGCTGCCTATACATCTGGGATCATCCCACTGATTTCCCAGGGGGATAGGTTGATAGGCAATAGATATGGGCCACTTTAATATACATTCTGGACATATCTGTACAGTTGTGGGGTATGATTCTGAATGCAGACTACTACCACTGGCAGGATTCAAACCGTGGCTGTGTGTGCTAAAAGAACAACAGTTCACATCTCAGTTGCATGTGCTATTCAGTTTTTGTTGTCTGCATTTTCCCTGTTTACTGTCTATGTGTGTCTCTCAGTTGTACTAAATGGCCTGTGGGGATTACACCTGTCATATACAGGCATTCCTACACACTCAATTTATGGTGCATGGTGTGGGTAACAGTGCTTAATACTACAGTACTATTACATGATTGCAAATCTACATTACCATATGATACCAGAATATACGCATGCAGTCCAGTAGTTAAATCAGGATATTACAATTTTATTGCCATACAAACAATATGAGACTCTTCCTGCCATATTCTCTTGTGTATTCAGTACTTGCCTTGAACAATACAGGTTTCATACTAGCAATTAATTTACTACTACTTTTATTTTTATTTCCTATGACAGTAAAAGCATGAGTATTACTGACCTGCCTCGCATCGCAACCGTGCCAGGCGGCAGATGTGAGCCTCCTAGTTCGCGTCCCACTCCCTTGCAGCTGTGGGGGACATAAGAGGAATATTTAGCCATACCTATCCATGATATACCTGAGCTGGCACTTATTACACACATACTGGGGTGATACTTACACATGTCTGGAACATCCCTTGATGCTCTAGCCTCTTGGAGACACTCCTCCAATAGGTCCTCCTTCCACCGCTTCAGGCCAGCATAGTGGTGCCTGACCTGCTCACCAGTTGTGGGTATGCCAGTGGCACTGGTGAGGTCGCAGACGAGACAGCCCAGGCCTCTGCCTTATATTGGGAGCCCTGGTACTGGCTGCAGCAGTCTCTGTGCCTGGTCTTTAACTAGGAGTCCTGCCATGACCTTGGACTCCTGGATGCACCAGCGCTACGCCCGGAAGCGCACTCCTTCTCCCCTTACTGCCATAGTGCCTGCAAGGGGAAGCTACAACCAGTTATGAGATGTATTCCCGCCTCTTGGGTTTAAGTAGGGCCGATTTCCTGCACATTTCCGTGATTGACTGGTTTTGAAAAGGCTAAGCTATGGGCAAACCTGCTTACCTAAGGTTGGCATTGTTTAAAGGGCTATACCACTGGGCACAAAGAGTTAGCTGGTCTACACATTGCTCACACCTCCTAAGCTGGCCTGTGCAATGCTTAGCATTGCTTACATTAGACCTTCATTATAATGCCTTTTTGGCATTGTGTTATTATTCATTACACCTTATATGTATGCCTGGTATCCCTGATTGATGTGTACGTACACTCTGTGGGGTCCTTGTGTTTTATTGGGGACTTCAACACTCTATTACAATTACACCTCACTTCTGGGCTTACTGCTGTACTCCAGTTCACATATTTATGTTATGTAGTGAGTTATGGCACATATGACTGTATACTGATGCCTTTCACAGGTTCAGTTTGGTTATACTATGGTGAGGACTTGTTTGCTACTACCTCATTCTTCTGTACGTCTGTGATGGCTTGGTGGATAACTACTGGGACTATGGTGTTTAGGGTCCTGGGTTCTAGACCTGCATGGCTGTTTATTTTGTTGATGGGCAGAACAAGGGCCATTGGATACAGAGTGATTAAGGCACTTTTGAGCAGTTGTAAGCAGGTTTGAGCGACGGTAAGCACTGCTTACCTGCCGTTACATCTGCTTACAGAGAGTTAGCTTTAGAATTGCTTAGCCGGTGTAGGCATTGTTTACCGCTGCGCAAACGGGCTTAAGGCCACTTACTAGTGCTTATATATGCTTACTACTGCTTATTTGTGCTTAGACCTGCTTACTAGTGCCTTATTCATTATGACACTGAAACCTCACATGTGCATTTACTGCAGTACTCCAGTTCATAAATATATGTTATTTAGTGGGTTTTGCAACAAAAATATTGGTCATAACGTTCTTTGCCATGTAAAATAAAATTAGTTGCAGTGGGACTCGAACCGGGAATGCCTGCTTGTTAGGTGAATGCACTACACTATTGCTGTGCTGCTTCATTTGCATATATCTTCCTTGTTATTTTCTTCAGCCTTTTAAGCTGCTTTAACCATAGCTAAGTGATGGGGACACCTACCTAAGGTTAGCTTCAATTGGATTTAAAAAAAAAATAATAGGGTTTCTTCATTTTATTACTACATTCTGTTGCTGTTCTACACAGGGGCCTGTTGGTGGGGATATGCGGTCACCTGTGAGCGGTCTCACTCATTGCATACCCCTTTCTACTGTTCTACAATGCAGGGGTGTGTTTATTCTGAGAGCTCTGCTCTCAGACACACCCCCTGCACTCTTACACGCTCCGTGTAAGCCTAGGAGCTTGGGCAGCACACCTTATTAATATGCATGGAGCGCTGCTGTCCTGCTCCTAAATGGTCGCTTCTGTGCAGGACTAAGCTAGTCCTGCATGTAAGTTTAGTAAATCCGGGGGATGGTTTTCAGAGAAAAATGAACAGTAGCTTAGAAACACACCTATTGGTTGAAGTGCTTGAATGGGTAGCACTAATTCCATACATGTATATGCATACATCCTGTATCATTAATTCCCTAGTACCTCTTTGTACTGTTTTATTAATGACATACTCATTAAGTATAGCAAGATTAGAATCATAAATATGATAGCTAAAAGCGTTTTAAATATCTTACTCCCCAACCTGGAAACAGATTGGGTATCCATGCCATAGTGAGCCATCAACTGTTTTGGCATATTGAACATTTTATTAAGTTCTACCCAAATAATCTTTCTTTGTCTTTATCTCACACAGGTTCCCCTTTCTCACTGAGAAATACATTTTATTTACCTGTGCTAACTCATCTACTTGATTTCTTATCACAAAGGTCAGGATTTGACTGCCATGAATTACTGATGGATTTTGCATTCACAACTTATTTGTTCACTTTCACAAACAAGTTCGCAATTTACATTTTTCCTTTTTTGTCCTGAGGTGTATTAAAATCATGTCTTCTGTATTCTCTTGTTTCCATTAACAATATCAAAATATCCTGTTGGTGTTTTTTTTTTTTATTTCCCATATTCCATCATATGTTACCCTTTGAAGTCTGGTCTATAATATTTTGAATTTCATTAAATAACCTGTACTGCTTGTTTCCTCAGGCAATGACAATGCATTTTAATCAACTGATGTCTGAATATTGACAGCTATAAAGATGCTTGGCCACATGCCCTTGCTGTGCATATCGTAAAAATCATATACAAATTCTGTGCACATTGCAAAAATCATATACATATTTTGTGCATATTGTAAAAAAACATATGCTTACACTGCATTTCATGGAAATTGTATGTACATGTTGTGCATAGTGTGAAAACTGTTTGATAAATGTAAACATATAATAACAATATTTCCTATTAATAGAATTCTAACAAAATCTTGCCCTAATAACACCCATTTGTTGAGCGGGTAGGTTCACTCAACACAGTTCCTTTCAGAAACATCCTGAAAGCAATGTTTGGTTAAGTGACTTGCTCAAGGTCACACAGTAGGCACATGACAATTGAGGCAATCAAACCCTCTACTAAAGGAAATGCAGTTTGCTGCTTTAACCCTCTGTACCAACTTCCAGACCTATTGATAAGACCCTTTTATTCAAAAGAAAAAAATAGTCAAATCTGTTTTAATTATTTAATTAGTCCCTTCATTACTGTAAAGTAAAACTACAGCCATTAAAAGTGTCTCACACTTCTTAAGTAACTATTCACCCTGATGCATAGACACAAAAATGTCCTTTATGCTGTCTGATGCATCACACGGAAATTTGCAAGTAATTCTGCTATTTTTATCTCATGATTTTCCATATATTTTCCATTATTTTCAAAACCTTTTGCAACTAAGTTTTCCTTGTCCATAATTAACCACTTAATCAATGGATTGATTAATTATTTCTATTTTACTTATATTTTCTTCAAACGTATTTGAGAATTATGTAATAATGCCTCACTAAACTAATGCAAGAAAAATCTGAACATGATCAGAATGATATTTAGTTCTTGGTAATTCCTGCACATTTCCTTTCTTATTAAAATTCACACATGCATATTTGTAAGATAATCTGGATGCAGTTACTACACATTGGTTACCACTGGTTTGAATCAATTGCCATTGTTTTTTTAGTTACCACCTTCTACTTGAATGAATGATTCCATATGTCTACCCATAATTTTACCAATGTGGAAATCCTTTAGCAAAACTCCTGTTAATTTCATTTCACAAACCAAGGAATAATCATGAGAACATAGTTTGTGGTTTCCTGACACAAAATAAATGCTTTTGTTTGAACTTAGTATACACTGCCAAAGTCCTGATTCCTTATTTGTCAGATCAGTGGTCACTGGCTAGCCAGGAATAGAACCCTGAATCTACTGATTTTACATAACTTTAATATTTCACTTGGTTTCCACTGCAAACACAAAGAACTTTATAGCTTTAAACATTTCAGCTATACAACAGGTTATCCTTTTTTACCTGGTTAGATCTTAAATCTAGCTATTAAATAATAGAAACAACAGAATTTGTTTTCCAGTTACAACCATTTGTGTTACCCAGTTATTACTGATTTATTTCAACATGGCTGGAATTTAGAACAGCGATGACTCTCCTAACCTCTTGTCTACATCATGTGTTAAACCATGACTGCCTCTCAGTCCACTCAGAAGTGAATGACACATTTCCTGTGGTTTGTAATGTATGAACACACCTGTCCCTCTTGAAACTAAAGGCACAAACAAACTGAAAATAACAAATAAATAGACTAGAGGCTTCCACAGACTGACTACGAAGGTTTAATAGGATAAATCCACAAGGTCAAACACGAAAATAAAATCAGGTACTTTAAGCGCTTTTCGTTTGTTCAAAGGAACAAACTTCTTCAGAAGTGAGGTACTACAACAGCTGCAAGCAATTTGAACTCAAAAAGTGCGGGAAAATTGTAATTGATTATACCTTTTAAACAAACAGTACATAAAAAACTCTATTTAAATTTAAAATCTAATATGTAAGACATTACTTATGTTAAAAATGTTGTGTAACACTAAAATATCAACAATGGTTTAAAACCCACATAATAATACATAAAATATTGGATTTCTTCTGTATTATCTAAGAAGACTTTTCAGCTTAAGTAAGCTAGAAATTGAACATGCTTCATTGAGACCAGGGTGATAAAATGAGTTTAATCTAATCTGCCACAGTAGTTCCATTTCTTCTAGTTTGAAGGAAGCAGGACCCCCCCGGTTGTCAGGAATAAAGTTACTAATGACAGTAAACTTAAATTTGTGGGATGGGTTAATGTGGACATGTTTTGCTAGGGCATTCTCTAACTTATTGTGTGAGATAGCATATTGATGTTCATATATCCTATCTCTAAGTTTCACGCTCTGTTTTGCCCACGTAAAATGCAAAACAGTCAATACATTTAGCCAAGTACACTAGAAATTTACTGTTACAATTAAATCTAGACTTCAGTCTGTAAGTATTACCATTGATTGTAAAATGGTTATTACAATTGATGTATTTACAGAAATTACAGTTTTCGTGTTTGACCTTGTGGATTTATCCTATTAAACCTTCGTAGTCAGTCTGTGGAAGCCTCTAGTCTATTTATTTGTAAACACCTGTCCCTCTTGTAATGATGAGTAAATTTACTGCTCATTCTTGTTTACCTGGGATTTTACCTTGTGACAATAAGAAGTAATATGTATTTAGTCAAAAGAGCTTTTGCCAAAATAATATTTCATGCACTTGGGATTTACACTTGCATATATGCTTCCCCCTTGGCAGTAATGTTGTTTTGAATATCTGGATTCTGAGCATAGTAAGAGGCTTCACTTCATATTCTGATGTTTTAAAGCTTATAAATCACCATCTGTGTGACTAAAGTGTTACACTAGAATGTCCACATGAAAGATGTAATCCACTTGTTTATTATTCTTTTTTTAATTCATTTTTACCTTTCTGATGATTCATTTTAAACTTAATTTCTCTTGCATTTCTAGGAATCCTTTAACTCAATCTTTTAACTTATTGTGATGCTAAAAAGTCATTTGCACAGGTAAGAAGGCTGTAAAAGACCCACAATGTATCTTTAACTTCTCCATTATTATTATTAAAATAAGAAAATATTGAATTTATTTTATTAACCATATCATAATTCCTTCCAGTTCAATCATATAAGAAGCTATTCTGTATAATGTAGAAGATCACCTAATAGAAACCTAATTGAAGATAAATGGGAATATGGTCAGATAATGGGCAAGGATTCCTTTAACTGAATCCATTTTAGAATTCAGTCATTAGAAACATAAACATAAAGTATATCATTTGTAGTCTTAGTAACAAATGTATAATGTGTAAAATAAATAAAGTACTAGCATGTTATAAAAGAATGGAGTTACTAATAAAACCTTGTAAGACATTCCATTGAAAGAAATACTAAATGAAGGCTGGCCTTTAGTCCAAAGAACATGCATACATTCTCTACCCCAAAACGAGTTGGACAAGAGGGGGAATATGTATATCATTAGGTCACAACTTGTGGGTGCCTTAATAATTAATAATTATCCCTTTCTTACTGCACTGTTATCCATATTTTTTGTGAAAGTACTAAGTACATCACTCAGATGTCTACAAGACATTTGGTGAGAGAAAAGAATAAAAAATACATTCCAGTCTCAAAACAAATTATGCAAGGAAACAGGATTTTAAAAATTAGATTTTATTTTCACAGGCAATATCCAAAATGTATTTTTTTAAGAAACTATAGTTTTCCAAATATTTTATTACTCGTCTTTTCAGTGAGGAATAATTCCAGCCATTATCTTCAGAGGATTTAGTGATTTTTTTGACTGAACAAAAGTATTCACTTCTTCTAAGATGTTTTTGGTCCATATGGTGGGGATGAGGTGACTTTTTTATAGTGATCTGTTGCCTCACCCCTAATCCTGGTATATACTCCACATAACTGAATATAAAATATGAGCAGAGGATTTGCACTGTCTTTCATGTACTAAAATCTGGATACAGTGTTATGGCCAGGCAGATGCTGTCATCCTTATTGGCGATAGATCAACCCCTGCCTCCGCTAGGGGGTCATTGCAGCAGCATGTGGATTCCATTGTCTTCCTTCATGCAAGGTGATCAACCCAGCATCAGCTACTTATATCCATCTTCCCTCACCAGCTTATACAGTGCCTTAGTCAATATTTGAACCTGGTTTACCATTTCCACACTAGGGAATTATTAGCCTGTGTGCCATTATAACCTGTTGTAACTCTGAGGGAAAATACACTGCCATTTATGACATAGAATAATGTACATTAAGGTTTCTTTATAACCACTGCACCGTACATTAGGTTACATAATAAATTGTCATGTGTAATGTATTGTGCAAGTTAATTGACATTTCTGTATCTTCTTTAGTATGATAATCCTCTAGTTTATGTATGAGGTGTTATTAATATTTTCTTGTTTTATTGTTACATTTTGCATATTTTATATATATCTTATCTATAATTATTAAAAGGGGATTGACATTGCTTCTTTTTGAAGGTTGCAGAAACTCATAATGTTGAACTACACAGTTGTATTAATTTTTTTTGTTAGAAATATAATGGTTTCTGCAGGCAAAATAAACTGCTTTGTTAATTTTGCAATGACATCTTAAACGTATTATGGCTATAAGAGATGTATTGGGATATAACACTTATTTATATTGCTGATTCTATTTTGTTTTTGCTGCTTTTATGATACAGTTATAAATGGCATTTAGGACTTATTTGTTTTTTTGAGTTTGAATGATGTGAGTTTGGGTGCAGTGTAAGAACCTGAAAACTATTTCACTGAAAACAATCTTGATTGCAAAAACTGTATTCAGCTGTGTTTCTGAAAACACTTTTTCCTATGATGCAAACACCCATACCTCACATGCAGGTGTCTTTACTATCTGCTTCCTCAGACCATACGTACTCAACTCCAAAGTTGCTGCCCCTTTTTTTTCACGATGGCGGCGCCCTGTGAGGTAGTGGCTGCTCCAGCTCAAGGAAGGCATGTGCAATATCTGTGTAAATATTTGTCTAATACATTGTCAGAAACTACAAAAACCATGAAAACAAGAAGAGAAATGGACAAGGTTAGCCTATGGCAGAAATACCCTACTAGACCTTTTGTTTATGGGCTTGGCATGCAACTGGTTCACAAGGTTGCTTTCTATAAGGCTTGTGATGCCTAAAAAACTCAGAGAGATAGGAATCTTGTTTAATCAAGACTCAGAGTGCTTTGTACGAACAAATTCAATGTACATTGCACCCAAAAGGAGGAGATGACAGAAGAGATGCGAAATATCTTGGAAAAGGGAACTAGAGCTGGTATCAATGTCAGGCTGAAAGGAAAACCCCTGCAGATCTGCACTCCCATCTATCATGCTAGCAAACTTTCAATCCCTGGAAAACAAAATGGACTACCTAAGATTGGACCTAAATATATATAGAGAAGTAAGAGACTATTGTATGTTCATCTTTAGAGAAACCTAGCTAATCCTAGTTTCAGTGAAAGGACTGTTCATGTGGATGGGCTATTATTATTTAGAGAAGACCCACAGTGGCAAATCCATGGGAGTTGGAGTTTGCATCTACATAAACAACTACTGCTCAAACTGTGAGAAAGTATCAACCCACTGCTCTGAAAATATAGAGTTTATGACAGTAAAATATAGACCGTTTTACCTGCCAAGGGAATTCTCAGCTATTATCATCTCAGCTGTATATATTCCTCTTAAGGGCAAGCACAAATGAAACTGGCCACACTATACCAGTCAATCAGCAACATGCAGAACAAAAACCCTGATTGTGTCTATATCATATTTGGTGACTTTAACCAAGCCAATCTGAAAACAGTTCGACCACACTACTGCCAGCACATAGACTTTGCCACCAGAGGTGCCAACATACTAGATAAGGTGTACACTAATGTCAAACAGGTTTTTAGGGCAAAGCCCTGCCCACACCTTGGTAATTCAGATCATCAATCCATTATGCTGCATCCAGCCTACAGACCATTACTAACCAGAGAGAAACCATCCAAGAAGCAGGTAAGAGTCTGGCCAGAAGGAGCAATCTCTGCACTTCAGGGTTGCTTTGAATGCACAAACTGAAACATGTTCAAAGAAGCTGCCACTGCAGATCAGCACAATGACCTGGAAAAGTACACATAGTAGTGGGATTCATATCAAAGTGTATGGATGAAGTGACAGCCACCAAGAGCATCATCACACATGCTAACCAGAAACCCTGGCTCACAAGTGAAGTGTATGAGCTCGTGATGGTATGCAACACAGCCTTCATGTCGAGGGATAAGGAAGACCTCAGCTAAGCCAGAGCAAACCTGAACATGGGAATAAAAACAAAAAAAATGGTCTGAAAATCCAGAGTCAATTTAGTATCCTCAGACCTAAGGCAAATGTGGCAAGGTAAACAATCCATCACAGATTACAGGCCCATGTCAGCACAGTGTGATGACAATATTGACTTAGTTCAACAAACTAAGCACCTTCTTCAACAAGTTTGAGGAAATAACACAACTGCAATGAAAGCCGCTACCAATCAAGGGGATGAAGTACTATGTCTCAACCCTACTGATGTTAGATGAACTCTGCGCAGGGTTACCCCAAGGAAGGCAGCTGGACCTGACAACAACCTGGGATATCTACATCTCACTGTCCAGGCTATCATACCCAAATGCTGTAAAACTACAACTATAACTATAATACCTATCCCAAAGGAGTCCATACTGTCGGACCTAAATGAATTGCCCCATAGTATTCACCTCAGAAGTAATGAAGTGCTTTGAGAGGCTGGTCAAGGACCATATAACACCTGGTCTCCTTGGGACCTTAGATCCATTCCAGTTTGCAAATCGACCAAATTGCTCCACAAAAGATGCTATCTTAGTGGCACTTCACTTATCCATGGCCCATCTGGAAAACAAGAATTGTTATGTGCAAATGTTGTTTACAGACTTCAGCTGTGCCTTCACCACAGTGATCTCCAATGAATCTTGACCAACTGGGAATAAACACACCCCTAAGCAATTGGATACTGAACTTCCTTACAGACTGACCTTATACAGTATGAGCTGGAAATAGCACCTCCAATAGCATCACTATGAATACAGGGGTTCCTCAGGGCTGTGTACTGAGCCCACTGTTGTTCACCTTGTTGACTCATGACTGCACAGCCAAGTTCAACTCAAACCACATCAAGTTTGCAGATGACAGAACTTTCATAGGTCTCATCAGCAATGATGACGAATCAGCCTATAGAAAGGAGTCAACTCATCATCTGGTGAGACAACAACAATCTCTCACTAAATGTGAAGAAGACCAAAGAAATCATTGTCACCTTCAGAATATGGCATAAAACATACTCTCCACTAACCCAATCCACAATGAAATAGTAGAGAGAGAGTGGAAAGCACTAAATTCTTGGGGCTACATATCACATATGACCTAACATGGAGCATTCATATTACTGCCATTGTAAAGAAAATACAGCAATGCCTTTGTTTCCTGCAAAAGATGAGGAAAGAGAAATCTCCCCTCTCCAGTCCTTACTATCTTTTACAGAGGTACCATAGAGAGTATATTAACCAACAGTCTCACAACCTGGTATGGTAGCTGTTCCATGTTGGACAAAAAGCCTGTTCAGAAAGTGGTTAAGGTAGCAGAGAAAATCATTGGAACTATGCTCCCTGCCATCCAAGAAATACACCTGTCACGATGTCTCATTAGGGCCAACATTATCACAGACATTACCCACCCTGCCTGTGGGCTGTTCACCTATATATTGTCTGGTAAATGCTACCGCAGTATGAGTTGCAAAACAGTCAGATACAACAAGAGGTTTTTTCCACAGGCCATCAAATTACTACACTCATACTAGCCCAACACTGTGCTGAACTCTAAAATATCAAAAGGCTGTTGGAATTTTCAACAGTAGTATCACATAGCTTCATAGGTAGGTACTATGCTATTGGCCCTAGGGCCTATATAAGCCTCACCAAAAAGGTACCCTGGCTTTCACTACCCAAGAAAATTATTTTCCTGTGCCCCTGTCAAGCAGAGCCACAGAGGTGATCCCTGGGGTGAATTTCCTATTTCCCATCCAATCATCAAGATTTTTCTTGAAGAGTGATAATGAGGAGCTTTATCTGATATAGATAGGTAATTTGTTCCAGAGTATGGGAAGCCTCTGGGACAGGAACCTATCCCTCCAGCATGTTCTGTTTATTGTGGTGACAAGGTTTAAGTCCATAGAGCATGTAGATCGGAGGGATTGCAATTTCTTTAAGTGGAGCATGTCCAACAGCTCTGGGTTTGGCATAGCTTTGTATGCTAGACAGAGATCGCCTCTGAGTAGGCGATATGCGACGGAGTAAAGCTGGAGTTTTTTGAGACGGTCTGCATAGGGCATCTGTTTGAAGCTGGCAATCCTCTTTGTGAGGTATTTCTGTGGCCTTTCCAGTTGTTGTAGATGTCTTGTGAGGTATATACCACAAGGGGCATTGTACTCTATAATGGGTCTAATGAGTGACAAGTAGAGGGGAACAATGACCTCTTTTTTCCTGGATGAGAAACCTTTTGTGATGCGGTGTGCCATGTAGAAGGATTTCCTGACTACTGTGGCGATGTGATTATCAAAGTAGAGACTATTGTCCACATGTGTCCCAAGGTCTCTTATCACACTTTCGGTGTTAAGTAGACTACCACTTATGTGGTAGCTCATGGGTACAGAGTTTTTACCAAAAGGGATGACAGTGCATTTTTTGGCATTGAGCTTGAGGCCATGGCTTTGACACCAAGCATCTGTCTCAGTGAGGCCCTTTTGTAGGATGTCCACATTGTTAGGAGTTTCGATTATGGCTCCTAGTTTGCAGTCATCTGCGAATTTCATTAGCCAAAGACCTTCTGTGTTAGCCTGTACTTCAGAAAAGTAGATATCAAACAGGAGACCCAGGACTGAACCCTGTGGTACTCCACTTGTCGCTGGTCTGAAGTGGGATTTGGAGTCTGCTACTTTCACAGTGTGGGTTCTGTCAGTGAGCCAGTTGGCAACCCATCTTGTGACATAGGGATTTATACCTAGTTTAGTGAGTTTATCTATAATTCCAAAGTGGGGGATAGTGTCAGAAGCCTTGGCGAGATCTAGATAGGCTGTGTGAACCACCTTACCCTTGTCTACGGCTTTGGTGACTGCTTCAAAGAAGTCTATCAGGTTTAGGAGACATGATTTGCCTTTTACAAACCCAAGCTGGGTGGGGTCCAGAGTTTGGAAATGTCTTTGTTTGTAAGTTTCATGATGATACGTTCCATGGCCTTGCAGATCAGGCTCGTTAGACTAATGGGGCTGTAGTTCCCAGGGTTCATGGTGGCTCCCCCTTTGTTGAGTGGGATAACCACCGCTGTGTGCCATTCAATGAGCACAAAGCCTAAGGTGAGGCTATGATTGAACATGGTGCTTAGGTGGAGTGCCAGTTCATTCTGTAGTTCATGTAGAATGCAGCCTGGGATGTTGTCAGGTCCCATGGATGCTGTGTTCTTGGCTTTGGAGAGTGTGGTTTTTACCTCTGCAGCCGTGATTACAGGAACTTTGCATACTTCCAGTATAAAGATGGGACCTTTAGGGGGTGAGAGAGGGGTAAAGTTAGCACTAAACCTGTCTGCCAGGATGTTGGCAGTATCAGTTGGTTCTATATATTTAGTGCCATTGTGCTGCAGCTCAGAGCAGATCTGAGTGTTGCCATTGAGATTATTGACATAGCTATAGAATGCTTTGTGGTTGTCTTTAGAATCAGTGGCGATTTTGTTTTCGTAACTAGCTTTGGAGGATTTTATGAGGGATCTCAGCTTCTTACCGAGGCTGACCACTGAGTTCCTCCAATCATGGGATTTTACTCTATTTTTTGCAACAGTTTCTTTCTTCTGTTGTGGAGTTTGTTTATGGCAGGGGAACACCAGATTTGCTTCCTTTTTTGGAGGATAGCATCTTGGTTCTGTTAGGGATAGCACGATCCATGCACTCATGTAAGTGCATATAAAGTGCATTTGTGTAGGATTCAGCAGTCTTACCTTTATTGTTCGTCTGCATGGGTATCATGAAGTTTGCCACTTCTGTCTTAAGAAGCATTGGCTTTGGAAACATTTTTTATGGTGGTTTCCGTAATGGGGGGTGTGGGCAGAATGTGGATGTCTAGGGTGATTAGCTTGTGGTCGGATCTGACCAATGAGGAATTGACCTCTGGTGTAGAACACTGGTCACCCATGTTGGTAATGACCAGGTGTAGGATATTGCTTCCCCTGGTGGAGGTGTTGATAAGTTGATTCAAGGCATTGGAATTTATGAATTCCAGAAAATGTTGAGCAAAAGAGTTGGTACATGAGTAGTTTTCCCAGTTAATGGTGGGGTAGTTGAAATTGCCCATTATGAGGGTGTTGGGTTGTACCCTAATATTTTTCAGTGTATCAAGAAATGAGGAGTGAGAATCCTGGGGCATGGTGGGGGATCTGTAGTAAGCTACAATTTGGATTGTAGTCTTGCCCAGAGTTAGTTTCACTTGGATAATCTTGGATGCATTATGCTGAGCAACTAGCCTGGAGATTTGGATATCCTTAATGAATATGGACGCGCCTCTGCCTTTAGTGTTTCAGTCCAGGTTAGGTGGCCGAAAAGTGTGGTATGAATTATAGCCTGGTAATGCAGGGGTGCTCTCTGCAGCCTTGAACCAGGTCTCAATCACTGCACAGATGTCGATGTTCTCCATTTTAAGGAGTGCCTCGAGTGAATGCATTTTGAGGTTTAGACTTCTAGCATTGAGAAGCATTACCCTCAGATTTTGCTTGCTTGCACATGTTACCGTGGTGAATTTGTCATTTGAACCTTGCCTAAAAAAGGCACTATAGGGGTGGCAAGAGCCTTAGCTGGTATCTGGAATCCCAAGGGTGACAGGTAGAGGCCATCTCTGGCAAAGCATCGTGGTCAGTTGATCATGGCATCCCAGGCAGATAGATACTGGATCCCCTTAGAATGACACCAGAAGTTTAGCCAATTGCAGAAGTCAATTATTTTGTCCTTGTACTGTGGTATCATTCTGGGTGATGGCAGGATTCTACTCAGGGCTAGGGTCATACCTGCCTGGGCTACAAGATCAGAGAGCTCCTCCATGTCTCTTTTCATGCAGTCCAGGGAGATACGTCTCGGTTAATTCACACCAACATGGACAATTTGTACTTGTTGTGGAGTGACCTGAGTGTGTGCATTATGTGGTGGATCCTGGCACCCGACAGGCAGCTGACAGTAACTTTCTCCTTGTTTAGCCTGGTGAGTGGAACATCAGTGTGCCTGACTTTAGAGTCACCTTTGACTAGAGTGTTGGGTACGTTGTTATGCCTTATGGGCTGTGGTTGAGTGGCACACTGAGTTTGTGGGCTATCTGTCATTTGGGTTGTGTTGGGAGGTGGAGGTTGCTTGTGTTTCTGCTTTGGAGGTCACTGTTGCTTGAGCAGATTTTTATTGACAGCCTCCATGAATGTAGGTGTGTGTTTTTGTGTCTGTTTTGATGGTGTAGGTTTTGAGGGACTATGTGATGAGTATGGTGTGGTGCAAGTGTTTACCTTCTTCTCTTGACTGTCTAGTCCAGTCTTGGGTGAAGAGAGCTTTGCTTCCAGTTTGGCTATACAAGTTCATCTTTCACAGGTTGTAGTATTGGGTGGTAGGAAGAGAGTGTTGTCTGTGTACATGAGGCAATTGCTGCATTGCCCTAAGATGCCCAGATTCATCAGGTAGACAGGAGAAAACACCATGAGCTGACCCTTAGACATGCCTGGATAGGTGCTTATTTATTAAGTACTAAAAATGTTTTTTCTCTGGACAAGTGAGGAAAGTTGAGTGCTGTTGTAATTTGTAGCTTATTTAGTGCTTAGTTCTGAACAAGGGCTGAGCTCAAAGAAACAGATTTGAGTGGTAAAACTAAAAAAAAACTGGCTAGTTTTAAGGGAAAATTTAAAGAGCAGACTTATGGCGCCGGGAATAGTTTAATCCTAGCTAAGCGGCGATGCATAAATGTGTGTGTGTATATATATATGTATATATATATATATATATATATATATATATATATATATATATATATTTTTTTTTTTTATATATATATATATATATATATATATATATATATATATATAACAGTAGTAAATGAGCAAACTGATTTAAACAAATTTACCAATTAACCAATAAAAAGCTAAAAACTGATCCCCATTCCAGCAGTCTTCAATCAGACAAGTTCTAACTGCACACTGCTGCCACTAGGGTGCAGGGAAACCTTCTTCAAAAAAAGATGGTCTGGATTAGTGCTCAAGTTATACAACCAAAGCTAGATTCAGCAGGTCTGAATTTAGTCTATGCTACAGCAAACAAAGCATACCAATTTCAGAAAGAAACAGTTCAAATAAGCAGGCACAATAAGCCTTTAACCAGAAACTCCCAGCTCAGAAGGGCAGAATCTACCCTCTCCTCTTACAAAAGTGCAGACCACTCCTTCTTAATGTAAAATAACTGGCCCGAAGCCCAAGTGCTTAAACCAGAAGTAATACACTTTTACCCTTAAAATTGTTTTTATTTTCAATTAAAATAACATTTACATAATATTTTTAAATATCATTTAAACAACTATATACAATATTTACAATAGCCTGACTTTCAGTTATATACACTGTATGTTATTAAATATAGAATTAATAGATCAGTTATCAGAGATACAATATTGATTATTGCAGAGTGTTCAACAAAGATATAACTTTCTTCCAAGGATTATTTACCAATGGCCTCGGATAGAATCGTAGTTCTTTGATTTTTATTTCCATCAATGCAGTTGTCTTCAGTAAAGTGTAGAATTCTTCCAAGGTCAGGGGTGTATTTGAATTCCACCTTCTGATTATGCATTTCCTAGATATAGCAAGTATTGTCCATAACAAATACATATTTGTATTATTCAGGTAGGGACCTTCATTTACATTTAGTATAATCAATGCTTTAGTTAAGGTAAAGGATTCATTAAATAAGCTTGTAAAAAATTATTGATTCCATTCCATTATGATTTAATTTTATTACATTCATAAAAAATATGAATCCAGTCTGCTTTATTTGACTTTTCACACCTCCATCAAAAACCATTTGTAGTAGTACTGATCTTTTTAATTCTGTCTGGTATTAAAAATGCTGTAAGTAAGTATTTCCAGTTAAATATTTTCCAGTACTGTGTGTTAGAGGTGTAATTAACTGATAGTAAGATGTTAGTTTTAATTTCTTCTGTTAACTGCAATGATTGACCTTTTGTTAAGAACTGCCAGTATGATGGTTTGGGAATTGTTTTATATGTTATTAACTCTTTATATAGATTTGAAATTGAATTTTTCTTTTCACAGCTATTATATATAAATTCATAAAGAAAACTTATTAGACTCGGAATATCTTTAAATGAGGAATTATTAATTAATCTGCATAAATCTTGAGTATACACTAGAGTGCTTTGTAAGGTTAACCAGTCCTGTGTTGGAATATTGTAAGCAGTTTTTATCAGATGTATATCTAAAACATTTAATTTATTTACACATTGAAACCCGCATAAGAATCCATTTTGTTCCCAGGAGGTTATTGTTTCCCTATATATTTTTTGGGGAAAGTTCTTGGTGATGGTAATTGTGGTTAAAAGGTCAAACCAAAGTTTTAGATCTATGTTTGCATTGATAAGTTTCCTAAAGGAATTGATGTAATGATTAATCAGTGTTGTTTTAGAATGTTTTGTTATATTATATTGTATACTTATGCATAGTATGTACCAGGATTTGTTTGATTTGTCTACTATTAAAAATTTCTTTAACAGATTAAATTCATTTGTTAATATAGCTTTTGTTAATTCTTTCCAGTTGGTAAAATAATTTGGGCTTATCCAGTCTATTGTAGTTTGCTTTTATATATGTTTATATTTCTGGTAAGTTCAATCCTCCTTGTTTTCCAGGTTTTAATGTGATGAGTTACAGCTACTCTATTCTTTTTGGGATACCATAAAAATTTTATTAAACATGAGTTTATTTCTTTAAGAATGCATCTTTCAGGAATTATCTGTATTGCTAATGCTACATATAGTATTTTTGGCAATAAGACCATTTTTATTAATTGCAATCTGTCTTGAAAAGTTAATATAATTTTGTTCCACTTTTCTATATATATTGTTATTGTTTCAATAATGTTTTTATAATTTATTAATAGTTTTGTTTATATTTTTGCATAACACTATTCCTAAATAATTTAGCGTAAGTTCTTGTTTTCCTATGATAGATTTATCTGTAACTTGTAGTTCTTTTTCTTATGTTTGATTTTGATCTATTAAAGTGTAGAACTGAAATCTTATAAAAGTTCTCCATTACTTCTTCTAGCTCTCCTAATGACTCTGGAGTTTTATAGGGTTAATAAAATATCATCAGCAAAAAGCATTATTTTAGATATGTACTGGTCAAAGACTTCTATTCCTTTTATTCTTGGATTATTGCATATTATTTCTGCAAGTATTTCTATAGCCAAAGCAAATAAAATAGGAGAAAGGGGGCATCCTTGTTTAGTACCTTTCATTATATGGATAGATTCTGAGGTGAAAGGGCCAAATTTAATGTAGGCTAAGTTATTAATATATATGTTTTTTAGTAATAAGATGAAGGGAGGAGGAAATTCAAATAATGCTAATGTTTTAAATAGATATTCCCAGTTGAGGGAATCGAAGGCTTTTTCTATGTCTAATCCAATTACAAGTGTTTCTCTAGCTTCTTTCTTCGCATAATCTATAAGAGTAAGTATCCTTTTAATATTATCATATATATGTCTGTCATATAAAAATCTAGTTTGATCGTTATTAATTGTCTTTGAAAGTGGGATTTTCATTCTGTTAGCTAGGATTGACATGAATATTTTGTAATCATTATTCAGTAATGATATAGGTCTGTATGAGGTGCAAAGGTCTGATGGTTTATTATCTTTTAGAATTGGTGTTATGAGAGAATATTTCCATGAGGGTGGTATTTTTGCTTCTGACTGGACTTCTAGCAAAGTTTTATGAAAAAGGGAGATTACTGTTGAAGGGAAGAGTTTGTACATTTCCATAATTATGCCATCTATCCCTGGAGCTTTGTTAGATTAACTTTCTTTTATCTTGTCAACAATTTCTTTGTAGGATATAGATTTTTGTAGGACTAGTTTTAAGTTTTCTGGATTTTTTTATATATTTATAAGGTTTGTATCTAAGTTTATTTGGTTGGTATCTAAATCTTCTTTTTTGAAGTGTTCCATATAATGGAACCAAAATGCTTCAAGGATGTCCCCTATATCTGATACTTTTTTCCATTTCTTTTCATGATATATACTTCTAATGTTATTTGCTTTAGATTGTATTTTAATTCTTGTAGATAAGTTATGTAGATATCTGGGGGAGGTGGCTAATGAGTCTATTTTTAATTTTTCCAAGGCTAGACATGTTTTGTGTGTTAGAATTTCATTATATTTTTTATTTAATTCCTCTATTTCTTTTTTGACTTCTGGACAATTCTGATTTTTTTTTAGATTTTGCTGTTACGAGTCTGGTTTACAAGTCTAATGATTCAGATTCCCACTCTCTAACTTTGGTTTTGTACCAGCTAAGGGTCTTACCAAATACATATGCTTTTAATGAGTCCCAAACCATGACTCTACTGATTTCTGTTGTATTATTAACTTTAAGAAATTAATGTAGTTCTGACAACATCCAGGGTCTGAATTCTTTAATTTTTGTGATATATGATGGAATTCTATTTGAGAGGATTAAGGGTTTAAACTCTATTTGGAGCTTCATTATCAAATAGTCATGATCTGAGAAGGGGCATGGAACTATTGAGAAGTTGAGGATTTTTTTTATAAATCTTGAACTACGAATAATTTGTCTGTACTGGTTTGTGTTCCAAATCTATGGTCTTTATGGGAAAATTATTAGGATTTATCATCTTTTGCTTTAAAAGTAAAGTGTCTATTAAATGAAATGAGTCAGTCCATCTTTTTAAGGATTTTGAAATAGTTGCTGCGCTTAAAGACTTCTTGGTGATTTCAGAAGCTTCTAAGGTACAATTAAAGTCTCCTCCCAGTATAAGATTTCCTTTATAATTGCTGTAAATAAAATCTAGGTGTTTTTTAACCGTTCCTGCTCCAATTCCTGGGAACCAATATAGATTAGCTAAGGTCCAACTTCTGTTATTAAATTTAATTATAACAAACACTAACAGACCTTCTTTGTCTTCATCTTTATAAATAACTTTTGGAGTGATTATGCTTTTCTTTCAGAGAATTGATACTCCTTTTGTCTTTGTTCTATACGAGGATTGAGCTAAGACTGTATAGTCCTTAGGGTTCCAAATAAAGCTATCGTTAGTCTTAAAAGGCATTTCCTGGAGAAATACTACTTGTGCCTTATTTAGATTTAAATATTTTAGTAAGTATGATCTTTTATTTGCATTATGTAAGCCATTAGTATTTAATGATAAGAATGTTAAATCCATTTCAAGTTATTGAAAGAAGCATTTTGCTTCTTTTTTATTTTGATTATAGTAGTTATACCATATTCTCTCATAACATTGAATGTTATTTTTATGTGTGTAAACTTGGGACTGTAATTTAATGTTCTTTCTTCTTTAAATACAAGTAGGGTAAAATTCTGGTCAGGCATTAAAAATGTACTTCTATAAAACATTAATTCTAAAGTATCAAATACAAGTAAATATGAATTTCCCATCAAACATGGAATGAAAGTCATGTTTCCTAATCCAAAAGATAAAGATAGATCTATTGGATTATCACTCATACCTTTAACCAACAATATTAGCTGAGCTCCATATATTAAATTATTATATGGAGAATTTTCTTAAAAGAGATATGAAATTCTATATTATTCTATTATTATTCTATAGTATTTTATATATCAGGATGGAATGTTAGTAGTGTAAACATTTATTTTGTTGACTTAGAAAATATCCAATATTTAGTTACCCTTAAGAGATCCCAAACATATCAGATATGTCATTTTGGATAAATTAAATGCAACAGAGAAGCATATACTAAATAAGCCAACAACAAATAGATTATTACTACAATAATTTGACTAAAAGGACTCTGTAGGAGACAATGAGTGATTACCAATGAAATATGAATTTACTGTAGGTGTACTGTCTTCCTTTACTTTCCCACTCTGCAGCTCAACAACTTCAACTTACACTTATGAAAAGACATGGCTTATCAGTGGTATTCTGACTCTGAGGAGAGGTGCCTACATTCTGTTGTGTAGTGCTTTTACATTTCTATAGACTTACAAAGCAAAGTCTAAGAATGAACTATGATCACCCTGACAATTCCCACCCTGCGTAGGGCACCTCCTGCTTCCAGAATGGGTAATCACATCAGGTCTAGAATGAATGTGTACGTACCCATATGGTAATCTAGACTTACCTTAGGTAAGTATTAATCAAATAGTGTTTAGAGCTTCTTAGAGAGTTCTCGGGGCAGTTAGAATACTCTTAAGCCTCTCCTCCCTTGACCAAAAACAGAGATTTCCCTTCCCTTTCTTTCCCTTGTTTTAAATCAATACTAATAAAATAAATTCAGCAAACATAGGTAAACAGAAATAACATTCAGTAGTCCGTTTTGTACATGACTCGCAATCCATTAAACAAGTCAGTGACTAACATCACTTTAGTAAACATTATAAAGACAAATTAGAAATAATTTCCAAGCTCTTCAAATTTTCTGATAAAGTAAAAAAAGTTAACAATAAGCTATTTTAACTAAAAGTGTAAAGCATTTAAATATTTCCTTGCATGCATACCTTCCTACTTATATTGTAGTGTCAATAGCTGTCTTTGAAATTTGTACAGTACTTCACTTCTTCAAATCATTCCTTTATCAATTCAGGTTTTGTTTTGTCAAAATGGCAACACTATTTCAAGGGCACAATTAATATTTAGACTGATGTTTCAAATAAATAACTTGTCAGTTGCCAATTGAGTTAGTTTAGAATGTATGGTTAGTGCAAATATAGCATGTTGTAAAATATGTATTTTTTCGTGTGCTCTAGAGACTCATATGCAAGTGACATATGTAATGTAGCATATATAATTAATTTAACAAGTAATTTGGAGACATTTCAGTTGAGTTTCCAAGAATGTGTAGTCCAATATCAGTAATTTATAAAGTATTTACAATATGTTCTATTAAGTTATCTAATTTACCCTTCCTTAGATTGTAATTCAATTTAATAGCTAAATAACATTACTTTTTTGTTATTTGCGAGGCTAAATGCACTTCGCAGATTCACAAAGTCCATAGAAACTGCCGCAGTTGTTTTCTGTTGCCATGACAATGCAAAAAAAAAAAAAAACTGAAATAGTTCACAAGGCTGATAGAATGTAAAGAAAGCTTCACTTCACACAAGTAAAAGTACATTTCCCTCCTTTTATATATTATATTAATATTATAGGAAATAATTTAACTGACAGTATGTATAGAAACAAAACATTTCAGAGTTAATCGCTAATATGCCCTGTAACTGATTTAGCATAACAGTGTCCACCATTAATCTAATAACTATTGTAATAACATCTAATTGAGTCCACTTTTCCTCATAAACATGTGTGTCAATTCATTAAACAAAACAGAGTCAAACATCTGTCTAATAATCATTATAAAGACAAATAATAGTAATTTCCTAGCTCTTCAAACTTTATGATATCGCAAAATGTTGACAGTAAGCTATTTTAACTGGAAGACTAAAACATTTCAACACTTCCTTGTGAATATAGAATGTTAAGTTGTCTATCTCGCCTTCATTCTTGCTGGATGGGTTCGGAGTCGATCCTCGGCTCTGACTCGGCCAATACTAAAGCTCGAGAGCTAATTCCACCGGCTCGAGGCTCCCCCATATCCCACAATGCTAGGCAGTAACTCCTCAGATCTCGTTTGCCGCTTAGCTGACGAGGTGCTTTTCCAACCGGCTCTGCAGGTTAGTTAAATTTCTATAGTTCTAGTCAAACTTGGACCCCCTTTAAGTTAGTTTTTCTATAGTAATTAGTTAGTTACTTAGTTTGTTAGCACTCCCTTACAAATATCTTTCCTTTCCAAAAATTTTTTCCAAGGGTTTTTTCCCTTAGGCCTTAGGCCCCTTCCCACCCCTCCTAGTAGTTGGAGTGAGTGTGTTTTTTTCTGTCAGGATCTTTGTTAAATTAGATAGTTTAATTTAATTTTTAGTGTAATCTGTGTGTTTGTGTGAGTGATTGCGCTAGTGTTGTCTCTTTAGATATGTCTAAAGAATCGAAGGTCTCAGGCTTTAAGAAGTGTGACTCGTGCTGTCAGAAGATGTCTCTGACAGACGGTCACACTTCTTGTGTGTATTGCCTGGGACCTTTACACCTGCAGGACTCTTGTGCTGTCTGTCACAGTTTCAGCCCTAGAGTCCTGCAGGAACGTAAAAACAAACTGATCTTGAGGGGCTTATTGAAGCCCGAGGGTCCCCCGACCCAGTCTCTGTCAGGGAAACCCTCTAAGTCCTCCAGGCAGTCAGCTCCAGTGTCTGAGCCGTCCTCCGGAGGTTCAAAGACCGTTCATATGGTTCAGACATCGGCTCCGGCCAAAGCCGATGATCTTAGACCTGCCACACACACCGTGTCCTCGGCTCCGGCTGGAGCCGAGACAGACAAGTCGAAGTCAGTTCCGACACCCTTGTCGGAACCGACTACTAGAAAGAGATCCAGGTCTCCTTCTATCGGCTCCGTTCATTCGGCTCCAGCGTCACCGCTCTTGTCTGAACGGAGGCATAGGTCACACTCCTCTAGGTCCTCCAGACTTTCGGACCATGATTTGCAGAGGGTGGTGAGTAGACTTCTTAAGTCCGAGGCACTGGCCCAGATGTTACACAGCCCGACTCAACAGTCAATGGCTACCCCCGTTCCATTAGATATTCCTCCTCCGACTCTCTTGAGTTCGGAGCCGGTGCTGCTCGGAGCCGAGACTGTGGGAGCGTCGGAACCGATACCTTTCCTTTCGGCGCCGTTGTCTGCTCCGATTTCCTCTTTGGAGGGATCTCGGCGCCGGACTTCCCTCGTCGGCTCCGAGGGGCCGAGTGGTATCGGACCCTTGTCCGACCCCGCTCTCCCTCTCGGTGCTTCGGCGCTGGTTAGTTCGGCTCCATCGGCTTCAGAGCCATCCTTGTCGGTGCCGGGGGAGGTTTTTGGCTCTTCGGAGCGGAGACCTCTGGCCCTGCCTGACAGGGGTGCCTTTGAGGTCATGCGGAGCGTGTTAGAACCTGGTTCTACTCCACAGTCGGCTCCATCAGCCCCTCCCTCCACAGTGCCTGTGGTGATTTCTTCTCACCCCCTTGCTTCGGACCGTAGAGAATCTGCGCCTCAAGTATCCCCAGTGGGAATTTCCTCCTCTTCCGAGGCCTCTCCTGACCTTGCAGGAGAACCCCCTAGGAAGAGACAGTGCAAGAGGAAGCACATTGACTCCCCTGAGTCTGTCACCTCTGACACTGATTTGGAGGATTCTGAGGGTTCCCCTCGTTCCCCCTCTGAAGATGTCTCCTTTGCAGACATACTTGAAATCTTGAAACAGAGGGGGAATTGGCCATCCCTTAACCCTTCAGAGGACAAATCAGTGTACCTTGAGGTGTTTGGTTCTCGACCTTCCACCTCCTGGGTGTCCCCTCCCTTTGACCCCCTCATGGAAGTGGTGGCGAGGAAGGCTTGGGCGGCTCCTGACTCAGTGGAACCCACCCCTAGGAGGCCAGCCAAATTTATCACTGCCCCCAAAGACAAGGAGTTTTTGTCCAAAGGTGTCTCTGTGGATGCCATGGTGGTGGCTGCGGCCACCAAGAAGGAACTAGCGGATCCTTCGGTACCTGTTCATCCTCCTAATAAGGACTCTAGGACCATGGACAGGTACGGTAAGCGGATGTTCTCATCAGCGACCTTTTCTATGCGTTCGCTGAATTACCTGTGTCATTTCACTCATCTCCAAAGGGACTTGCTCAAGGATATGAGTGAAGTGTTGAAGGACCCATCAGCTGTGGGTTTCAAGATAGGATGAACTCCCAGCTGGCTACCCTTAACTCAGTAGTCAACTCCTCCATGCGCCTGATTTCGTACGCGGCTGATGGAGCAAGCAGGGCCGCAGGTACAGGGGTGGCCTTACGCCACCATGCCTGGATGCGGCTATGTAGCTTTGCGGACCCTTTCAAGGCGTCCTTCACTAACTCCCCTTTCGATGGATCATCTCTCTTTGGTCTACAAGTGAAGGATACTCTGACAAGGTGCGAGGTAGAAGGTAAGACTCTTTCTGCCGTCGGAGTCTGTTTTTCTACCCCTTCTAGGCCTTACCCCAAGGGTCAGAAGGGGGGTAAGATGTGGTTCCGCAAACAACCACAGGGAGTCTTACCGGACGCACAGAGTCGTTTCCCCTCTAGAGGCAGAGGGGGGAACAATAATAATAGACACCGTCCTAGAGGCAGAGGGGGCCCGCAGAATCAGGGTAGTCGAGAAACTTTCTCTGACAAACTCTTTCAGCACCCCTGAGGGGCTGCCCAACTGTCCACCTTCGGAGGCAGTCGGGGGAAGATTATCTCTGTACCCAAAACCTTGGCTTTCCCTTACTCAAGACAAGTGGGTACAGTCTATCATATCCGAAGGCTACAGAATTCCATTCATTCACATCCCAAAACAATCCAGAAACTCCCTTCCAGACGTTCCACCCAGTCAAAGGGAGCAAGCGGCACTAGAAATTTCAAAGCTGCTAGCAAAAAGAGCCATTCAACCAGTTCCAGCAGACCAACAAGGATCCGGAATCTACTCCAAATTCTTTTTGGTTCCAAAGAAGACAGGGGACTGGAGACCCATTTTGAATCTCAGCAACTTGAACAAGTTTGTCAAGAAAACAAAATTTCGGATGGTCACGCTGCAGTCCATCCTGCCTTTTCTGGGTCAGGACAACTGGATGTGCTCCATAGATCTCCAGGATGCGTACTATCACATCAAAATGAACAGACGATCCAGGAGATTTCTCCGCTTCAGGCTAGGAGCCAATCATTTTCAGTTCAGGGCCCTGACCTTTGGTCTCACTACAGCCCCCCGAGTGTTCTCCAAATGCATGGCAGTGGTCGCCGCTCATTTGAGGGGCCAGGGATTCCAGGTGTTTCCGTAATTAGACGACTGGCTCCTGACTGCCACCACCAGGCATCTACTTCTTTTAGCCAGAGACTACACTTTACGAACATGTCAGACTCTATGCATCTCTGTAAATTACGGAAAGTCTGTCTTGTCGCCTTGTCAGTCTATTACCTTTATAGGCGCAAGATTAGACACAGTCAGTCTGTCAGTCAGACTCACGGAACAAAGAGTAGCAGGCATTCACAAGCAGGTTTTTCTTCTATTACGACACAACAGGGTCAAGGTCAGACTGGTGTTGAAAGTCCTAGGGATTATGGCGGCGGCTATTCCTCTCCTCCCCTTAGCCCACTTCCACATGAGGATTCTTCAGTGGATGCTTTTCACTCAGTGGTCTTTTCAACTTCTGCCAATGTCCCATACTATCATCATAAATCAGTCATGCAGGAATCATCTTTCCTGGTGGGTCACATCTCCCCAACTTCTTCTAGGGAGACCTTTCATTCCCCCGCCCCCCGGCTGCAACTCTGACAACGGACTCCTCCCTGATCGGGTGGGGGGGCATTACCAGGGCAGGACAGTCCAGGGCATGTGGCAGCCAATCGAGTGCCACTTGCACATAAATGTTCTAGAGATGAGAGCAGTGCTTTTAGCGTTGCAAGCCCTTCAGGACTCTCTTCCCAAGGGAACTATAGCAATTCAGACGGACAATATGTCCGTAGTGTGGTACATCAACAAGCAAGGCAGGACCAAATCTTACCCCTTATGTCGAGAAGCACTCAGACTGTGGCAATGGGCAATCTCTTCTCAGCGGTTCCTGATAGCAACGCACATTCCCGGCAAGTCCAATGTGATAGCAGACAGATTGAGCAGAGCAATTCTCATGCCTCATGAGTGGTCTCTGAAGAAATCAGTGTTGGAAGAAGTTTTTCGAACTTGGGGCCAACCTTGCTGCGATCTTTTTGCCACTCCCCAAAACAGCAAGTGTCCTGATTTCTTCACCCTCTTTCCCCTACCAGGTCATCCCATCAGAGATGCTCTAGTTCACGATTGGCCTCCGGGACTCCTGTATGCCTTTCCCCCCTTCCCACTGATACCTCAGCTGATTCGGAAAGCCATCGCTCTGAAGGCCTCAATGATCCTCATTGGCTTTTATTGGCCTCGACAGGTTTGGTTTCCCTTTCTTCACCATTACCTTTTGGTGCAACCATGGCATCTGTACCCAGTTCCAGATCTCTTGACCCATCAATCGGGTCAACTGCACCAATCCCTTTCTTCTCTGAACCTCATAGCGTGGTTCCTCCAATTCCAACCTTAGCCAGGCTTCCCTTAATATCCCACTCAGTTAGAGATATTTTGATAGCTTCTCATAAGTCTTTTACCCGGAAGATTTATAGCAGCAAATGGAAATGTTTCTCATTCTGGGCAGCATCCAGGGAAATAGATCCTTTTACTGCACCTATTCAATCCATTCTGGATTTCCTAGCTGAGCTTTTCCAAGCAGGCTCTTCTCCTTCTACTATCAGAGTTCAATTGGCGGCTATATCTAATTTTCATGTGGGTGTGTCACAGTCTACTATTATGTCTCACAAACTCTGTAAAGCCTTTTTGAAAGGAGTCTTTCTTCTTAAGCCCCCTATCAAGGATCCATTTCCTCCATGGGATCTGAACTTGGTTCTAGCATCATTGATTCTACCCCCCTTTGAACCTGCGGCTTCATGTTCTATGAAGTTGTTGTCTTGGAAAACACTTTTTCTAATAGCCACCACTTCAGCTAGAAGGGTATCGGAACTCCATGCTCTATGCTGTCGTCCCCCGTATTTACTTTTTCACAGAGATAGAGTATCCTTGCGTACCAATCCATCCTTTTTGACCAAAGTGTCTTCTCAAGCAAATCTGAATCAAACTATTGATCTCCCAGTTTTTTTCCCCAACTATGGCAACAGGTCAGAACAGAAACTGCACTGTTTAGATGTTCATCGCCAACTTAGGTATTATTTAGACAGGACTAAACAGTTTAGAAAATCAGACCAATTGTTTATTTCATATGCGGAAGGCAAGATGGGCCTTCCAGTCACTAAAGTGTCTCTTTCTAGATGGCTTACTTCTACGATTACCTTTATTTATGAGATCAGGCACCAACAATTGCCCTCGAAGCCTAGAGCTCATTCTACTAGGGCCTTAGCCACATCCATAGCTTTTCAGGATAGGCTTCCTATTGATTCTATTTGCTCAGCAGCCACCTGGGCTTCCCCTCATACCTTCATTTCTCATTACAAGTTGGACATAGCCTCCAGAGACCATGCCAACTTTGGTTCCACTGTTCTCAAGAGTCTGTTCCGATAGGCCACCCGGGACAAGGTGCTAGGGACGCGGTCCCATCCAGTAAGAATGAAGGCGAGATAGACAACTTAACATTAAGAAGTTATGTACCTACCATAACGTTCCATGTTAGTTGTCTTCTTCTCACCTTCTTTCTTGCGTCCCACCCTCCTTTCCCCTAGCCTGGACAGACCTAGAGGAGATTGTCTTGTGACCTTTCAATCCTTTTCTCCCACGCTCTACCACCTCTATATTTTTCCTCTGTTATTTAGGACACCTCACAGTCAGCCCTATAGAGGTGGGTTACCCTTCTCCATGTTATGGAGTTTTTCTTGCTTGGCCTAGCTTTCAAACGAGATCTGAGGAGTTACCGCCTAGCATTGTGGGATATGGGGGAGCCTCGAGCCGGTGGAATTAGCTCTCGAGCTTTATTATTGGCCGAGACGGAGCCGAGGATCGGCTCCGAACCCATCCAGCAAGAAAGAAGGCGAGAAGAAGACAACTAACATGGAACGTTATGGTAGGTACATAACTTGTTATTTTTACATATACTGTAGTGTCAAGAACTGTCTTTGAATCTATGCATTACTTCACTTCTTTCAAGTCATTCATTTTACAGTTCAGATTATATTTTGTCAAAATGTCAGTAGCATTTCAAGGGCACATTTAATATTTAAACTAATACTTTAAATGAATAGCTATTAATTGCCAAGTGAGTTTGAGCAGGGTGTGAGGTAACTGCAATGATATCATGTTGCAAAAAGTAATATGCATCTTTTCATGTGCTCTAGAGACTATCAATTTCAAGTAACATATAAAATGTAACTTTTACAGTGCAGACAGATTGTGGAATCAGCATGTTAAACGGAGTAATATTTTTTAATCAAGCAGCTACATTAAGTACACATGTAGTTTGGGAACATTTCAGTTGTGTTTCCAGGAATATGTAATCCTAAAGTCTTTCGGCTTTTCACGGTTAGGAGTCGCCACAGTGGAACTCCAGTACGCTCATGATTGGCAGTGGATTTTATGGTGCCGAGTTGCCAGCCCGACGCCGAACCTTCAACAAAGGCATGCCCATTCATGCTCGCACCTACCTGCATGTCTTTAATGTCACTTGACCATGAGGAGGACATGCAGACTCCACACAGAAGGCACTCCAGCCGAGAATCGAACGGGAAAACCTCTTGCTGTGAGGTGACAACGCTAACCGCTGCACCACCGTGGCTTCCTATGAGGATAAATCATAAAATGTTTACAAATAGTCCTATTATGTATTTATTTTACCTTGCTTGGGTTGTTTTTCATTTTAGTAGCTAAACAACATTACCTTTTCTTATTATTTGTTATCTGTGAGGCTAAATGCACTTCTCAGATTCACAGTGTCCTAAGAAACTGCAGCAATTGTTTACTGTTGCTACGGCAACACAAATAGAATGTGAAAAAAGCTTCACTTCTCTTAACCAACAGTACATTTTTCCCTCCTTTTTATATATATATATATATATATATATATATATATATATATATATATATATATATTTGTTAATACTAAAAGGAAATAATTCAAAGGACATATGTACATGAATGAAACATTTCAGAGTTAATCACGAACATGTCCCCAATCCCAATAAGCATAACAGTGACCATCATTAGTCTAATAAATATTGTAACAACAATTAATTAAGTCCACTATTCCAATTAGTCTACCTTAAAACTAGATTATTTTAGACTATTATTTATCTATGTATAGCTAGTAAGTTATTAAATATATACAGACTATATTAGTATAGTAAATAGGAGAGAATTTAGAAAGGGAGACAAGATGTGGTTAAAATAAATAATGAGAAAAGGGAGAAGAGAGAGAAAGAAAAGAGAAAATTAAGAGAAAATACACATATACTATGTATGTGGCTTTACAGTATAAATATTTTATGTGCTATATAACCCTCCTTTTGTGAAAGAAAAGTACCCTGCTTTACATACCTGAGGTGATGTGAAAACTCTCATGTATCATCTATTTTCAAAAAAATATAGATAAAGATTCCAGTAGTTAGTTACCTCTGTTTTAAAATTCCAAGCAGTAAAATTGGTCCTTTAAAGTAATGTTAAAACAGTTCATATCATAGTAGATGCTTTGAGAGATTTGGCTATAACAGTATCAGTCTTTTGCTTCTTCTTTTTGACGTCTCTCCAGACATTTGTTTCTTTTGTTTTCTTAAGAGAAGGTGACATCCAATCCATATCTTCTGGAAAAGTAATCACATTATTGGTTTTAATAAATGAAGAGGCTTCCTCTAAGTCAATAAAAGTCCTCATTTCATTGGCATACAGTATTCTTATCTTAGCTGGATATGCAAGTTGTGCCTTGATGTTATTTTGTTTCAGAAACGTTATCATTGGCCACACTTTTTTCCTTTGTTCCATTATTCTAGATGAATTGTCATTATCAAATCTTATCAGGCTCTGTTTATATTTTAGAGGTGCCTTCCTCCAAGCAGATCTTAAAATCAGTTCCTCGTCCAAGTACGAAAGAAATTTGATAATTATTGGCCTAGGAAAAGAGTATGAGCTAGTGGCAGGTTTCCCAAGAGCTCTGTGCACCCTTTCATTGCCAAAGGAAAGTCCTTCTTTTAAATTTAAAAAAGTCAGGAATCCAGCTTGATAAAAAGGAAATAATATCCTCACCTTCTGTGTTTTCAGGTAATCCAAAAATCCTGATGTTATTTCTCTTCTTCTTATTTTCCAAGTCATCTGCTTTATTAACCAACCAAGTGTTATGTTTAAGAAGCAGTTCTTTCTGTGTTTCCTCTTCCTTAAGTCTGCTTTCTAAGTCATTTAGAGAAACCTATATTCCTGCTATCCTTGTCTGGTGTTGTTGCAGCATTTCCTTGTGGGTGTCAGCTGTTTTTGAATGCTTGTTTTAAGATTTTCTAGGTTGTCTTTAAAATTATCCATCTTCAAAGACAACTCCTGCAGGGTAGATGTTATCTGTTGTAGTTCCTTCTTTAAGGCAGCATCCTGGTGAGAATTCCTTGAGTTGCTAATTTTAACAAGTGAATATATCTTCAAGCTTTTTGACAGGAAATTATTTGTAAAACTTCACCAAAGTTTCTAATTATGTAAATTAGTCCTTTATCTATAAGATTTTGTACTCTGAAGAAAAAAAAAGAATATTTTTTCCTGTCTTATTTAACTAGCTATATGGAGCTCTAAAATACTGCTGCTTTCAGTTAGCCATTCAAGCTCCGCCCCCAACTAATACACTTTTAAAATAACAGACACTAAGCCTTCAATCAGCAACTCTCAACTTAGAAGGATGTAAGCTACCTGTCTTGCCACAATAGTGCAGACCACAAACCTTAATGTAAAATAACTGGTCTGAAGCCCAAGTGCTTCATCCAAAGGCTTAGAGTAACAGTTACAATTTAATCAGGCTACTAACAAGCAGTAATAAATGCAGCAGAATAAATGCAGTTAAGTACTTTTAAGAACAAGCAACAAAAGCAAAATAAAGTAATAAAGTAGGAAGAAGCACAAATACAGTAAAAGCAGATGAATAAAGTGCAATTTTTTATAAAACAATAGAAAACAAGCAAACTGATTTAAACAAATTACCCAATTAACCAGTAAAAAAGCTCAAAACTGAGCGCTGTTCCAGTAGTCTTCAATCAGACAAGTTCTAACTGCACACCTGCCACTAGGGTGCAGGGGAAACTTCTCCAAAAAAGTTGGCCTGTATTAGTGCTTAAGTTATACAAACAAAGCTAAATTCAGGATGTCTGAATCTAGTCTATGCTGCAGCAAATAAGGTGCACCAATTTCAGAAAGAAACAGTTCAAATAAGCAGGCACAATAAACCTTTAACCAGAAATTCTCAGCTCAGAAGGGCAGAATCTTGCCTCTCCTCCCACAAGAGTGCAGACCACAAACTTTCTTAATGAAAAATAACTGGCCTGAAGCCCAAGTGCTTTAACCAAAACTAATACACTTTTAGAATAACAGACACTGAGCCTTCAATCAGCAATTCCAAACTTTGACAGATGTAAACTACCTGTCCTGCCACAACAGTGCAGACCACAAACCTTCTTAATGTAAAGCAAGTGGTCTGGAGCCCAAGTGCTTAAACCAAAAGGCTTAGGGTAACAGTTTCAATTTAATCAGGCTACTACCAAGCAGTAATAAATGGAGCAGAATAAATACAATTGAGTACTTTTAAGAAGATGCAAAAGCAAAATAAAGTGCAATATTTTTTTAGTAAAGTGTAAGGAGAGAGGAAGAAGGAGCAGAAGAAAATTGGTGCAATAATCTCACTAGGATTCTCTCAACTCATATTCTTATGCAATCCTAAATGTGCAATAATGATCCCAGCAATCCTACATGTGCAGTAATGATTACAGCAATCCAAAATGTGCAATAATGATTACAGCAGTCCTAAATTTGCAATAACGATTACCGGTAAAGTTCCCCTTTCTTTGCAATTTTTATGTATAGTTAGTTAGGAGTCTAAAACAATGAGTGTGTCATGTCAGTAGTAGCTGTTGTAATACAGATTGTCTATATGTGAAAATGCCTTCACTTTGAAAAGGAGTTCAGTGATGCACAAGTTGTATAATCTGGATGACAGTAAAGCATACTTTGACTTACAGCTATGGTAAATTACACATGCCGTGATTTCATTCAGTTAATGTGCATTTTGAACATTGGTAGTGAATGTTTCAATGTACTGTAAGGGTCAAGAAGACCCTATTGTGGGTGGGTATCCTACGAGTCATCTCAGACCCTTTGCTTGACACTTATTTCCATGTGAAGATTTTACTTTGAGAAGTGTTTCAGCACAATGTGGTATATTGTGTGAGCCAGCTGTGCAATTTTTGAGTTTGTTCTTCTTCCCTTCACTATAGTGCAAATGTGAAGTGGTATATAATTTTTTTTTGGGGGGGGGGGGCTATCTCCCTGTTGAGGTGGAGGGGATAAAAGATGTTTTTCTGCCTTATAGTTTTTTGGCTCACTGTTTTCAGAAATAAATTTTCTGCAGATAGTGAGACAAAAATAATCAAGGCTGGAATATGCCTTGTTCTTCCTCTTCATCATATAGTAGAAATTTTAACAATACCCTTTCAAATACTTTGCCAAGAATGTAAGATGGACATACTCATCTGTAATTCTAGCAGTTACTACTTGATGGTCAGCATCGTGTTTAAAGGTTGCCACTGTCTTTGTTTATAAGTTCCATGATAATACGTTCCATGGCCTTGCAGATCAGGCTCATCAGACTGATGGGATGGTAGTTCCCAGGATCCAAGGTGGATCCCTCCTTGTGGAGTGGGATAACTGTAGCTGTGCGCCACTCAGTGGGCATGAAGCCTGAGGTGAGGCTATGATTAAACATGACACTTGGGTGAGGTGCCAGTTCATTTTGTAGTTCATGTAGTACACAGCCCAGGATGTCATCTGGTCCCATGGATGCTGTATTATTAAGTTTGGAGAGTGCGTTTTTTACCTGTTTGGCCATGCTTACCGGAATCTGGCAATCTTTCGGTATTGAGACGGGCCCTTTATGGGATGAGAGGGGGGTGAAGTTGGCACTGAATCGATCTGCCAGGATATTGGCAATGTCTTTGGGATCAGTATATTAAATGCCATTCTGTTGTAGCTCAGATCACATCTGAGCATTGCCATTTAAAGTCTTGACATAACTATAGAATGCCTTGTGGTTGTCTTTGGAATCTTTGGAAATTTTATTTTTCTAACTAGCTTTGGAGGATTTTATGAGGGATCTCAGCTTCTTACTGAGGCTGGTAAGGGAGTTTTTTGCATCCTGGGATTTTCCTCTTTTCTGAAACAGTTTCTTCCTTCTGTTGTATAGTTTGTTTATGACAGAGGACCACCAGATTGGCTTCCTTTTTTTGGAGGAGGGTGTCTTGGTTCTATTTGGGATGGCACGATTCATGCACAAGTGGATGTGCTCATACAGTGCTTTAGTGTAGGATTCGGCAGTCGAACTTTCAGTTCCTGTCTGCATGGGTGTCATGAAGTTTGTCACTTGTGACTTCAGTAGCATGAAGTTGGCCTTGGAGAAGTTTTTTATAGATGTTTCTTTACTGGGGTGTGGGGTGGGATGTGGATGTCAAAAGTGATTAGCTTATGGTCAGACCTAACCAACGAGGGGGTGACCACTGGTGTGGAGCATCGATTTCCCATGCTGGTAATGATCAGGTCCAGGATATTGGAGCCAATGGTGCGACTTTGAATTAGTTGATCCAGGTCATTGGAATTTATGAATATCAAGAATCGTTGGCCAAAGGTGTTGGTACATGAGTAGTTTTCCCAGTTAATGGCAGGGTAGTTGAAATCACCCAGTATTAGGATCTTTGGTTGTATCTTAATATTTTCCAGTTTGTTTAGAAAGGTGTAGTGAGAATCTTGGGGCATGGTGGGGGATCTGTAGCAAGCTACAATTTGGATTGCAGTCTTACCTAGTGTTAGTTGCACCTGGAGAATTTCGGATGCATTTTTAATAAAGTAATCACAATTTATGTTGTTTTGAAATTCCTAATACATTTGCAAAATTCTTTTTAATCACTGAGTAATTGGCATTCTTGCTAATCTATGGATACTTACCTTTCTTGTAACATTTTAGTATTTTTTTTTCATTTACACTTATACATTACTAACTTTATCAAAATTGTTTGCCAATTTCATTTCAGCAATGTGGCATATGTTTGTGTGATGGCATTCATTAAGTATGTTTTTAGTTTGGTTTGGAATTTGCTGACATAAATGGTAGCTATGTTTCAGGTATGTTACTTTCTGATGAGTACATTATGCAATTCAGATTATTGACAATGAGGATTTTATTGAACTTCAACCATTTTTTTCACTACAGGTAAAAAGGTATGTACTGGCTTTAAGTTTTTTTTCAGAGGAAAATGTAAAGATGAGCATAGTTTCGTGTACAAATCTGGGAAACATTGAGAAGTTAGCTTCACTGCCGACATTTATAAGATGTACTCTGTATAGTCTGTTCTGCAGAGCATTCTTCCCTTAGGAAGGATCTATTCTTCACAAAAAATGGTACTTCTAAATGTTCGCTTTCAGACATTCACTCAGTTGTTATGTCTCAGAGTATTGGGTCTTATGATAGTAATGACGTCTTTAGCTCCCATGTCAGATTATCATCTTAGATATTTAGTTGGCCAAACTGTCTGTTTAATGTTGGTACATTATGCTTCCCTACATTTTGTCATGAAGCAGACTGGTCAAGGTTTCAGTTATTTGAAACAAACAATTAAAAGCAAATTTTGCACTGCCTTTCTCCCTGTCAAGCACCCATATGAACTTGACATGATTGTCAGTCTCTTGGCAAGTTTCAGAGGAATAACTTATCAACATTTTATATTTCCTCCACTTTGTCTTCAAAGTGACCTTAATACGTACTTTTCATTTTATTCTGTTCTTTAAAACAGAAACTGCTTAGCACCTATCCCTGTTTACAGAGGACAGTCCCTATTTATGCAGTCCTGTCCTGTGAAAAAACATGAAAAATGACAACTGTCCTGAGATTGTTACACCAAAACATATTTCTAAACTTTGTTCTAATAGTTCACCAAAAAAACAGGCTGAAATAACCACAATGCAGTCACCAAAGTGAAAAAGTCCTGCATTTGGCAGGACAAATGCGCTTGTGGTTGATTCTGTTTTTGAATAAATTACTTTGTGCAGCCTAAACTTGTGTGCCCTAACCACTTTTTATTTATTCTTTGTTCTGATAGTTGCATAATACATTTATTTTGCATCTGAAACAACTAAATATAATACAAAACGAGGAAAACTCAGAATCTATAAACATTGGTTATTATATTAACAACAAAGTGACGTCCAGTCCTTTGCTCTGGCTGCAGGTATAGCTTGTCCTGCAAGAGTGCACATTTCCATAAAATATAACCGAATCTGGGTATCTGAAAAAGTAGGAACCCTAGTGGACAAGCACATGTAGCCAAGGAGATATAGACACATATGGGTCTATATTATAACATCGAATTTTATAAAGTTTGAATGTTATAATATCAAACTAGTTTTGTCGAACGCTGAAAACAGCGAAGGTGCAGGACACTGAATTCTTTTCCAGGGAAAGAATTCGGTGGGCTGTTGCTGTGGCTTCGCTGTTTTCAGCATTCGATATGTTGGAGCATTACGGGTCGGGTTCAGGTAAGTGTGCAGTTGTGTGTAGCTTAGGGTTAGGGGGCAGGTTAGGTGAGTTAGGGGTAGGGAGTGGGTCAGGTAAGTGTGCGGTTGTGTGTAGGTTAGGGTTAGGGGCGGGTTAGGTGAGTTAGGGTTAGGGTGTGGGTGAGGTGAGTGTGCGATAGTGACAGACCTTAGGGATAAGGTCTGATTAAGGTAAGTGGATAGCTAGTAGTGTATGTAAAGTTTAGTTTAGGTTTAGGTGAAGGATTTTAAGTGCATGTGTGTGGATTGTTTTTTTTTTGTGTGTGTTTGTGTTGTGTGTATGTTTCTCGGAATAGCGATTTTTTTCCCAGGGGGAAAAAATTGCTATTCTGACTGTTCGATGTTTGTGGATTTCGGTGTTTAGGGTTCGATATTATAACATTCGATCTTTGTAGATTTGAATGTTATAATATAGACCCCACACATATATACACACACACACCACACAATGTGTTTGCATGAACGTATGCATAAACATGCACATGTGTAGTACATTGGTCAGAAGTCTCAGCCAAGTTCTATCTATACAAGTGGACTAACATCAAGTTCTGTTATATAATGGAATTACCAAATTAAGAAATAACTAAATCCAATTTACAGTAGTAATAATCACTGTTGGGTCCATAGGCAATTCTGATTTACCCTCCCCAATCACAGTTTCCCCCTCTTCCTTTGCACTGTTAGATAAACCATGCAGATAATGGGCAAACCAACATAACTGATTAATGCTCTGATAACTATTTTTTATAAAACTACTCTTAATATGGTTTAGTTTTTTCAAACAATTGTGGGGTGGAAATTAACTTTTAAGCTTTCTACCCTGTCATTTGCTGGTTCAGTTTTATCAGTTTCACCTGCTACAGTTTTGCTGTCTTTGTAAAACCAGGCAAGTGTGAATTATTTGAATTCAGTAGAACATATGAAAAAAAAAACTAAATTATAGCCACGTAAATGATAAACATTTTATTTGTAAAAATATTTTTGTAAAGATCAGGAGAAGGCTTGAGTTAAAGGCCCAAAAATGCCTCATGTTTCTGCAATGGCTGGTGTAACTCCTTCACTGCTCACTGGATTTCATTCTGTCACATACTACTGTTGGATGTTCAGTCTTCCACCACTATCCATTCTAAAAGCTTATATTATGTTCCAAATAATGAGGGCTGATCATGACATCAAGGAGATGTCTAAATTTAACAGTGTTTCCTTCCACATTGTTAATTTTGTTGCTTTTCTGGAAGTCCAGATTTGTTTAGAAGAATACAAGAAGACCTATTCTAGTGGATGACGTTGTTCTTAGGTCCTAATCACGCATTTATCTGCATTATGTTCAAGGGTAATTTTATCGTTTTAAATTTTTCAGAGAATATTATGCTTTTTAAAGCAACAGGCTAATACTTGTCATGTACATCTTTACCCTAATACTGTTTGTTTGGCTGAAATCCCTTGTGATTCAACTAATACTTATGTTCAGACAAAATTCCTTGTGTAATCTCTTTCAGCTTTGGTGGAATTAGACAAGGGCAGGACATTTCTTGTTTAGACTAAGTTGTAGTTCTTGAACAGCCATACGATGTTAGTAAAAAATGTCCTACTGAGAACTTTCAACTCTGTGTTTTGAAGGTACGCAGTAATTTTCATGCTTGATTTACTCCTTCTCATAATGTACCTATTTTTGCAGGTGCATTCTCACACCTTTTTATCTCTATTTCATCCTTCGTTATCTCATCTTGTCCTCCCTCACTTACTGCCTCTCAGTCACCCTGCCTATATCTTCTCTTTGCATCACGCTCACTCTCATTTCTACCCCTTTTCCCTCTGCATACCTTTCTCACCATTTCCTACCATCTTCCCACAGTGTCCTTTCCTGCAACTATCCTGCAACTCTTCTAATGTCTTCATACCTCTCTTTATAATATCCTGCTATACCTGTAGTGTAAGCCATCTCAGTCATTATGGCTACATCTTATTCAAAAAGCGCTGCTAAGCATGATTCCTTTTTTCCATCCATGTTTTGACGTCGCAAACTGCTTATTGAACTAAATGTTGTTGCATATTCCTGTGTCTGTAAATATGTATACAATTTTTAGCATATCCTTGTATATGTAAATATGTTTTGAACATTTCTTAAGTGATCCTATTCACCCAGGCTGTGCCTGCAAATCATCCATTGAGATCAGTGCTCTACCCTGGTAAAGAAGTATAAACAAATTATTCCTATTCTGAGTTTTGATTTACCCATTTACACAATTAGCTGAATCTCCCATCACACGCTTTTTATACCCAGGAAACCAGACTATTAACTAACATACTCAGGGTCCAATAATTTAAATCAAGGACCCACATGTTACATATCCCTTTTTCAGATGCAAAAATAAATGACTTGTTAGGCAGATTTTTTAAATATCACTCATTAAAGTCAACCAATTTTACATTTTTTCTTTGACACTATGTTTATATTTTTACTTAGTTTTTATCACACACAGTTTTTTTTAAAACTTGTTTTTGAATAGAATCCCACAATCCAACTAGAAGTGGGAAGAGATTTGTGCTTTTCGATATTCGGGTTTTATATTTAGTTGCCTACTTTTTGGTCTGTTTGTTCCTACTTTCCAAGAGACTTTTTACCTGTTTTCAATCCCTTAAGGTTGGGAGGTGTCATCCTACTTATTCCTAATTTGCATTGTTTGAGATGTTTTACAACCCCTGAGAGATAATTATGCCAGGTGTACTGCTCAGGATTTCTGATTCATCACTAAGTACTCGAGCATGCATAAATCATGTGAGAATATTTAAGAGACTAGTGTCTCTGCTACATTTAATGTTTGACAGTGGTGGATCGCAGTTGACATTTTTGGTACACATTTTATGTAAAACTCATAAGACTGTACCTGTCACTAGCAGCCTAAAGGGGCAATCATTTGAGGAGAGAGAGAGAAAGAGAGCCTGTCCTGTGGTGTGTGCTTTGACTTTTTGTTTACTTTGGTGAGTGCAGCTGTAGAGCAGCTACTGTAGACCAGTGCTGCTGCTGCATTTCAAGAGATGCTGGTAATGACCAAGTCAGTGGCACTGAAAGTTCCACCACTAAAACAGCCATGGAAGAGGACCTAGACTCTTATCTCTCCACACCTTGAATAGTGCACTCACCAGGAAGATGCTGTGCCAAATGGGCCAGGATTCTTTTTGGCCAGTAGTCCAGAGAACCGCTGAAAGCTTCTTGGGCATGAGAGAACTGAGTATCAGTACTGTGATAAAGTTAAAATGCTTTACTTGCTAGTACAGGCATTATATTTAATATACAAGCTAAAAAGTTTCATAACTGGACTTTTTTCTCAGAATAAATAGCAATGTCACAGTTATGTGAGTTAAAGCATTTCATTAAATTATGGTTAAATCCTGAGGCTCAGCATACTGACAATAAAATGGCAGAAATACCAGCCATTGACAGATTTAACTCAATCATGCCTATAATACCTTTTTTTGTATACTTCCAGTTAACATCCATAGGGCTTTATGGCATCCCGATCTTTTATCTTTTTTTTGGATTTGGCTTCTTGATCCACTGTGGTGACCCCTAACTGGGAAAAGCTGAAAGAAGAAGGACAAGGACTAAGTGACTTATCAGTTTATAATGGGCAGTAAAGAAAAGGCAAGGATTTATTAACAAACTGAAACTAACATTTTTTAATCTAGAAATTCCTGAAGTAGAGAATTTGATGACTGTTTGCCATTTATAATTTATATTTTCATATTTATAATCATGAGAGACCTACATTCTATTGACGGATGTGATGTGAAATACAGTGATGTGAGATAGGAACATTTTCAATGTCCCATTTATATCATGCTGTACTTGAGATATTGCTAGTGGTTTGTTATTAAATATGAAAATGAGTAGTATTTCCAAGAGCACTTAATATTTAAAAAAAAAAAGTGACTTCTCTTCCTGTCTTGGGAAAAGATGAGGAGAACAACCAACAGGCATATTTATTAGAGTATATGAATCATACAGAGATCAAAGCATAGTGTTAGAGAACCTAAAAGGTACAAAACTTGGCTAAGGTTACACATAAAATAACACATAAAAGAACCTATGCCATTTTAAAATCTATGTTGCCCTACACCTATGATAGTACAACATAAAAGAGTAGAAAAAGAAAGCAAAAAAAAAAAAAAAAGAAGGAAGGGACATGAACATTAAAATACGGCAGTTACAAAGCAGACAGGAAAAGTGTCATTGCAGTCTTGAATGTGTTGCAAAACAGCATGTAGAAGTGAATAACAGAACCGAAGAGAAGGAAACATTCACTGAAATGTTGTGGTCTAAGGACTTACAGTTAGGAAGTATGGAAAATGCACAACCTGACAGAAATCTAAATTTTCTGTCAAGTTGAAACAGAAAGCCCTTAAAATGAAGAATTCTAAACAGCAGGTAAATGTTGATGAAGAATTTAACAATAAAAAACAACAAAGGAACACAAAAAAATCACCAAAGAAGGAAGGCAGGTATTATAGCGTAAAACACTTTAATTGCACCATTCGTCAAAATGACTTACTCAGAAACACAAAATATAACCATGTATACACACTTTAAATATTGTGCTCAATTAAAAAAGAACCAATCAAGCTCTTTTACTAATGTTCTCTCAATTAAAAAAGAACCAATCAAGCTCTTTTGCTAATGTTCTCTTAAAGTGACCATGCTAAAATCTTACATCAAATTGCAATGACAATGTTTTAACCACATAGGTATAAAAATATATATATACAGATCTGTTATAAAACCTTTTACTTGTTAATATTAATGTTCTTATTTTTTAAAAAACACTTTATATTAACAGTATCATTCAACCCAGGGTTATGTAAGAAGCAAGCTTAAGTTGCCATTCTGTTTCTTTTTGCTCGACTGTGCTCCTAAAGTCACCACCCCTAATATCCTTGTTGACTAATTCCAAGACTGAAAACATAAATTTCTTCCAATTTCCACATACAATGGAGTGTTTATATAAGGCATTATTAGGATTTTTCATCCTAATAATGTATAAATGTTCCAAAATGTGTCTTCTCATGCTTCTGGTGGACATACCCACATCAAAAGCCGGACATCCACCACACATGGCAACATAAACAATTCCCTCAGTACTACACTCTATTCTACCAGGAACAGTAATGTTGTAATCACGATGTTCTAAGAAAATGTGAGGGCCTACTTGGATAAATCTACATGCCTTACAGCCCATGCATTTCATCATGCCATCCTTAGCAATATCCAAGTGTTTAATTCCCCTTCTACTCTCCAACATATCTTTTACATTCTGACTTTTCTTATACACGAAAAGTGGGGTGTCATCCAATACCATAACCATGTCTCCATTTCCCAAGATGATTTTCCAATTTTCACTAATGATCTTGCGAATCTCATAATTGTCTACACTCATATCCAGGCAAAACCTTGGTTTATTCTTAACCTGATGTTTGTGACCATTCTCTTGGAAAAATCCACTTTTAAAATCGGTGGAAAATCAACATCCCTTCTAGAGATAATTTCACTAGTTGCACTATCTAACACATCTCCAGGAGACCCCTTTTCCAAAAAAAAAAACCCTCTTTATAAATTACACTTCTTCAAAGAACAAGTTGTCATCAACTGTCATACATGATGCCTGAATAAATTGACCTTGGGGAATGTTCTTTTTGATGAAATTAGGGTGGCTACTTTTAAAGTGAACATAGCTATTACAACAGGTGTTTTTTTCCAGTGGATACTACTTGAAATAACAGTGGAAAGTATATCCCATTTAAGCACCACATCTAAAAAAGAAACTTCCAACCCTGAATCACCAAGTGTAAATTTCAAAAACTGGGTACTTGTACTAAGTGCTTCAATGAAGCTATCCATAACAAAACCATCCTTCCTTACAAAAAAAAAAAAACACAAGTCGTCCACAAATCTTTTATAAAAGGTGACTTTGCCATAAAATTTGCCCTGGGGAAGAATCTCAGATTCCCACCACCCAAGCACCAAATTTGCATAGGCAGGCCCCACAGTTGAACCCATTGCTACTCCCAATAACTGCCCATAAAAACAGCCATTGAACAAGAAATAGCTATGTTCCAACAATAAATCTAATAAGGATATGTATGTAATGATACTGTTGTTACTCAAATTAGTGAATTTCCTACGAAACATCTAATATAATCCACACCCAAATCCTGAGGGATGCACATGAGTAATGAAGCCACATCCACAGTGACCATCATGTACTTCTCTCCTGCATTGCCAAAAAGGGTGAAAAAAGATCTCAACTGATCCAAGCAATCCCAGGAATCAGCACTGTAATAAGGTAGTTGTTTCACATAAGGTTTCAATATGAAGTCTAAATACATAGAGATACAATCTGTGCAACTCCCTGGGGCCAAAATGATAGGCCTAAAAAGGGGATTTGTTGTGCACTTGTGGAGCTAAGATATTCCAAAAAGCACCCCAATTTTGGGGTCTTCCACATACAAAAAGTCAAACACTTCCTTAGAAATTTGGCCATCTATTAGCAAGTCATATAATATAGCAAAAATGTGTCCATAACATTTCAAGATCTCAAACTTAGACACCTTTTCATACTCAACCTGATTAGCTAACATCAATTCTAGTGCTTTATTATAATCCTCGATGTTCATAACCACAATCCCACCCCCTTGTCGGCTTTCATAAACCTTAGGTCGTTTTTTACATACCAACTTGTTGAGCGCCCTCTTCTCATTGTAACTTAAATTGTAAAAGGGCCGATAATTTTTACTAACAATTTGATTCCTAATGTCAAAATGTAAAAGATATGTTGGAGAGTAGTAGAAGGGGCATTAAACACTTGGATATTGGTAAGGTTGGCATGATGAAATGCATGGGCTGTAAGGCATGTAGATATATCTAAGTAGGCCCTTACATTTTCTTAGAACATCTTGATTACAACATTACTGTTCTTGGTAGAATAGATTGCAGTACTGAGAGAATTGTTTATGTTGCCATGTGTGGTGGATGTCTGGCTTTTTATGTGGGCATGTCCACCAGAAGCTTGAGAAAGCACATTTTGGAATATTTTTACACGATTAGGATGAAAAATCCTAATAATGCCTTATATACACACTCCATTATATGTCAAAATTGGAAGAAATTTATGTTTTCAGTCTTGGAATTAGTCAACATGGATATTAGGGGTGGTGACTTTAGGAGTACAGTTGAGTAAAAAGAGGCAGAATGGCAACTTAGGCTTGCCTCTTACATGCACCCTGGGTTGAACGATATTATTAATATAAAGTGTTTTTTAAAAAGTAGGAAAATTAATATTAACAAGTAAAATTTTTTATAACAGATCTGTATATATATATATATATATATATATATATATTTTTTTTTCTTTTTTTATACATATGTGTCTAAAACATTGTCGTAATTTGATGTAAGATTTTAGTAAGGTCACTTTAAGAGAACATTAGCGAAAGAGCTTGATTGGTTCTTTTTTAATTGAGCACAATATTTAAAGTGTGTATACATGGTTATATTTTGTGTTTCTGAAGAAGTCGTTTTGACAAATAGCGCAATTAAAGTGTTTTACGCTATAATACCTGCATTTCTTCTTTGGTGAATTTTTTGGTGTTCCTTTGTTGTTGGTTTGCTACATTTATACCATTGCTATTCTGTTCATCTTAACAATAAAAAAGATGTTACTAAAATAGTTATATGGAAAGAAATTGTACCTGGGGAGAGTCCTAAATCCACCTTTGTCAGTATAGGACAGAAAATTAAATATGAGAAGACATTAGGCAGCAGGAACCTAATAAGAAGGTTAAAAGTAAAACAATAAATAAATTATGTTCTCAGATATTAATTTTCAGAAGAAAAGCTACCCAAAGCAGAAATAGAAAGTGAGAGGAATGTGACGTTCTTCTCTGAAGTAGAAGCAAAGCAACGTAAAACAGAAGAAAAGGAGATGGCTGTCTATAATGAGTGACAAAATAACACGGAACAGACTTCTAGTAGAAAAGTTAGATGTTGAGACCCCAGTGCATGCGTTGATAAGACAGTACCTTCTGTCTCACAACAGGCTGTCACTGAGGAATCTCCAAAACTGTATGGCCTTCAGTTAAGCTGCTTAACATTTAGAAACATTTAATGGGAAGGTGATACACAGAGAAGAGCAAGAGAAAATACAGCTAAAATTGCTAAACAAGATGATTTCACTTCTTACGTATATTTTGCATTACAAAATTACTTAAATTACAGAATAAGTATGATTATTGTTAAAGACCACATCAGGGTTCTAAACAGGCTTGTATGTTTTGGTCAAAGCACAGAGAAAAGCAGATAGCGTGTTTACTCAGGAAAATGTGTCATTTATAGCAGCAAGTCAAAATCAGACTGACAAGATAGGGAACTGAAGACGGGGAATCTAAGATAAGTAGTAACCC